>NC_057813.1:322131360-322290740 GCF_018294505.1 Triticum aestivum | reverse complement strand
GCACCCCCCCACACACACTTAGACTCCATCTCTCTCTCACACACACACAAACACACAAACTAAGACTCCATCTCTCTCTCTCCTCTCTCTCTCTCACACTCTCTCTCTCTCTCTCACACACACACACACACCACACACTAAGACTCCATCTCACACACACATGCTCTAGGCGGAGCATTTGTTCCTACCACCCTTCATCCAACCTTACCCGTATGATAAACAATCACCTTTATTTACTTGCATAACATGGACAGATTCCACTTTACTTTAGTACTCAGCAAACTTATCATCTGTATACCCTTATAAAAAACGAGTTGGCGATGATGGTGTGCCTGCCATCTTGTAATACAGACCATATGATCTATATCTGACGGATAGGAAGCAAACTATGATAATTTTCCAAAAGATACCCGCACCTCTCTCCACATCATTATCTCCCGCAACCTCATTGCTCAGTAATTAAAAAAGGAATAAGTCTCTGGAACAATCTAGCATGCATGGTGGCCGCTGCCGCCTGCCAGCGCCGTCCATCCCCATGCCTCCGCCCATTCTGACCACCAGTCACCACCACGCTCCACTCCTCCTCGCCTTATCTCTCATCTTTCATTTTTTCAATGACATTCTCGAGATACCAGTTTTCCAATAAAATTCTCGAGATATCATTAGTTTTTACACATGGGATTACTCCTGCATGGGTCAATCACAACAGGTGTTTTGTAAAAAAAATGCATATTGATGTTCCGTGCAATGCACGAGAATCTTGCTTGTAATTATATAACGCAAATCACGAGCAGGAAGTGAAATTTTTTTGACACAACCACGTTAACATGGCCACGTAAATCACGAGCAGGAAGGAGAAGGGAAGCGGGCTGTGGAGTAACGTTTTTTACCACGATTTCTTAGGAAACTGAGTGCAATAATTGAGTAGTTTTGCAAACTACCATTACTACTACACCTGAAACGGTTCAAAACCTATACTCCCTTGCCAGCGCGCGCTTCCCGCATGAAATGGACAGCGTCGCCTGGAGCGTCAGTGCCGCATTAATGCCCGTCCAGAGCGGAGGCGACCTCTCACTGGCGCTGGCTTTGAAGTGGCGCGACGACCGAGAGAGCGCCGCTTCCCGGTGCATGCGACTGCTTCGCGTCGAGACTGGCCATAGGCCCTGTTTGGATCCATGGGTTAGAGTTAGCTTGAGCTAGTTGGGGCTAAAATAGCCCTAAAGTATCCAAGCATGAGGGTTTAAATTGGAGCAAGTTGCACCAAACCCACCAAAAAAAACTATCGCATCCAAGAGGTGCTAACTGGAGATAGTTCTCATTGGGACCACTGAAAAATCACTTTTCTCTCTCCATGAAGTGCATTTATTGTCAATCTAACCCTGTCACCCAAACACCTCTTTGGCTACGGTTAGTTCAGGGTTAGTCATGAGTTAGTCTAACCTCTAGCTAAGTTAGAGTATCAAACAGGAACAGTATAGGACATGCAAGTTGCTCAAAGCATACATGCAAATTTGTATGTGAAAGGATTTTTTTCTTTTTGAAAACGGAACGTGAAAGGAATTTTTTTTCAAATCCTCTTGGCATGTCGCTAACATGTGATAGTTAACTGACTTCAATAGACGGCAGAAATGCCAGCCCGCCGCACTTTGATAGAGACAAGGAGGGAGAAGCGATATAGGCTGCTGGATTACTAGAGATAGGTGTTGCACGGAAGCCAAGAAATATGGTGATAGCATTGGTTAGCCATGTACTAGTATGATGTAACTACACTGGGCTGCCGTGTTTCGTACTCTTCCAGTCCACTGTGGAGATGATTGGTTAATTTTATATCGCTGAATAATATTAAATATTATGAGTGGAGACGCTCCACCACGAGGTTCCTTGCTCCTTCTCGGTCGTCCGGAATCTATGTTCTTCCACTCTATTTTTTTTACATGAGCTTTGTTCATCCTTTTGCCAACACGCGAGACATCTAGCATCAAGGCGCACATGTTATGCAATGATCATTCCATCTATATGAAGAACACGTGGCACTGGAACTACGAGACGGACATGTACCCAAGAGTGGACGTACGAACCTAAGTAATGTAGCGCAATAAGTGAAGTAGAAAGGCACAAATGGTATGAACATGCGTGGCATACAGGGTGTGTTTGGTTGCATTCTCATCTCAGCATAGTTGTTCCCTCTTCATGCATGCTCAACTCAACACCCCTCTTCATGCATGCTCTCTTCATGCATGCTTCTAGTGTATTTGTGCTAAACTAGTATGGACTCATGCACCCTCCATACACTCTACCAAACACCCAAAAGTAGGTCGAGAAGGGAACTCTTGGGCGGCATTTGTCTCTTACTACGTACTACCACTAAATGTTGTACGTGCAATGCACAGTGATGTTATGGAGTACGTGTCTAAGTACTCTACTACTACTATATTAGTTGGAGGCACATATTAACTTTTATATTTGTTTACGTGTATGCCCCGAGACCTTCCAACTAGACGTGTCTTTCTCTCCAGGCCGCACTTTGTATCGTTCATACAGCTAAGTACTACTACGTGTGGTCTCCGACCCACAAGTGGAAGAAGTGGAGACGCTCTACCACACTGTTTTTTTACGCTGGGCTCTACCACGCTGTTCATGTCCCACTCCTTTCGCTGACGTGTGGGACATCCAGCACGTGCCGTGTTTGGCACCCTTCGTCGTAACAGTTGAAACGCTAGCATTCATCAGAAATAAAAAATAATTATAAATCGACAGTGATACTATTTTGTTTGCGAACCAATCAGCAGTGATACTATACCACACGGTTTCCTTGCTCCTCGATATCGGAAAGAATACTTCTGTTCGCCAACATGTGGGACGTTGACCATCCTGGTCCACTCTCCACGCACGCAGAACTCCAAGGGAGAGTCACCCAGGTCGTCGCGCCGTAGTAACAATAACTAATGAGCCGCCAAATCACAGGCCCACTTGCCACTTTGAAGTTGCTCGGACGAAGGAACCATCTTGAATTCGTTGAATTCCGCTTCTTAAAGGAAACTACTGTACCAGCAGTACTGCTAGCTACAGTATTTACTCCAACAGAGGCCTCCTTTCGTTCATAGGATAGGAATATGAAAATCATAGGAAGTGAGATGACATGCATCTCAATTCCTATAGAGAAAGAGATGCCATTTGATGCATAGGATAGGAATTTTTTCACTTAGTCTAGGCTAATGTACTGGTAATTTGCTCTAAAAACTACAGTAGTAACTAGTAGTACTGGTACATGCTCGTACTCAGACACAGACACACACAGAGACTAACTACTAGTACTACTACTTATCACATGCTGGCCAGACGCCGTCGTTCTCCTTCCCGGCTTTGTCGGTGACACTCCACCGTGCTTGGATCTCCACCGACCTCTCCGTAGCAACGCGTGCATCCTTTTCTTTCTTGCGGCGGTGGGCCTCTCTTTTCTTGAGTGCTTTCTGACTTTTCCGCTCCCTCTGTGCGGCTTTGGCCGCCTCTTGCTCTACCGCCCATTCGGCCTTGGAATTTTCAAATTCCTCCCACATAGTTGTGAGGTCGCGAGCGGCGGTGAACTCAGCAGGGCGGGATGCCATCGCTTCCCTACCATTTTGTGTGCGTTCGTGGGCGGCGAGGAACTCGGCGCGACGGGATGCCATCGTTGCCTTACTGGTTAGTGTGCGGCGCGGTGGCATGAACGACGCTTGGTGAGAGCTCTGGGGTGGAGTGGCTGGACAACCGTATAGTGCATTGGTTTGTCAAGAGCTCAAGGACAGAAGACAAAGCAAATTAGGATTCCCCTTCAATCCTGGTCATTTATTACCGCGTAAAATGCATTGGCGGTTATTAAACTTGTCTTGATAGCTCAATTTGATCATTGTATACGAGATATGGTGATTATACGGTCGCTGGCTCAGCATATAGCTCTGTATTTGTATGGTTGACCAGTCAAACAGTCCGCATGTGCCTGAAACGGTCACCGTCTCTCCAGAATGTCAGTGCTGCATTCCCTGGACTTAACTGCAGGTGCAATTGGTGTGTCACTGATATGCGGGCCAGACGCCCGTTGGGCCCACATGTCAGTCACCCAAACGCATCTGCAGTTAAGTCATTGAAGCAGCGTCCGCATTCACACCCGACAAACCTACTCTGGCGCCAGTTGTCCATCCGTCTGCTGTGGCTCATTGCCATTCGCCCGCTATATTAACTTGAGCCCCAGCTCCCAGCCATAGCCAAAGACCCACACTTATTCTCCTCCGGTCCCTTCCTTCTGTCGGCGCCACTTCAACCATGGCCTCGTGGCGCTCCGAAGCTCTCTTGGACGCACTGTCGCAGGAGCAGACGAGGGACATCGGCGGTTCCGCTCCGGGCGCGCTCCAAAGCTCTCTTCGACGTACTGTCGCAGGAGCAAACGAAGGAGATCGCCGGCACTCCCCGGGCCGCCCTCCGCCGCCACGACCACGAAGTCGGCGCGCGTGCGCGGGCGCAGCCGGCAGCGAGGAAGAGTAGTACACGGTAGGTCGCCGCCGCTCTGGTCCCGGGAAGGCCACCGCTACTCCACTCAGTCGACGCCAAGCTTGGAGGGGTAAACATCGGCGGCCGATTAGCCGCTTGACGGCGACGTGGAGGCAGAAATCTTCATAACCTTGTGCTCCGACCGGAGGAGGAGGTTATCGAGGAGGATGAGGAGGAGGCAAAGGCAATGGCCAGCTTTCTCGGGTTCATGGCCGGACTTGGTGGTTGGGCGCCGGCGATCGTTTAGATTAGGTTTACAGTAGGTTTGTACGGTTTGTGCGAAATATGTAATGAATTTCGTCCAGTTTGTAGGATAAGTTTTCGAAAACTAATGATTTTCATCCGGTTGATTTGAAATTTGCTTTGTTTGCACGAATTTTGTCCGGTTAGTTCATATAGTTGTCGAAAGGTATGCGGGCAGCATCGGATGGCATCCATCAGTGTCCTCAGACAGATGCCGGTGTAAATTTGTGGGCCAGCGCTGGAGATGCCCTAACTATCATGCTATAATAGCTAATAATCCTCCATTATTTGGCAGGGAACACTTATCCCTCAATCAAAATCAGATCCGCGGTGTTTCGCACTCCTCCCGCGTACGAGTGTAAACTCTTGCTTACATAAAAATGGAGCAAGTGGACGGCACTGTAGCACGTCATATCACTCGAACTAGCCCGCCTAACGAGCGGGAAAGCACCGCCCCCGTCATTTTGTTCTGGATTTCTATCGATCGATCGCGTGAAAATGTTACGCTTCACAAGTTCTAAAGGAAAAGGCGGCACACTTACGACTCGTACACATCTCAACCCCGACAGTCCGGCTCGCACGCCGCTCACCAAAGGGGACACGTGTTGTCTTGCAATTTCACTGACATGTGGGACCGTAATTGAATAAACTGTCGATAGCCGAAATCTAATCGCTCGGCGGGCGTCGGCTGAGAAGAGAGAAACGGGGGAGGGAGAAGAGATCGCCCGCCCGCCGCACACAGACTCCAAGAAATATATGGTGATAATGTGAGGTGGGCCATGCTGGAGTCCGGACCGCTTTCGAAGCCCGCTCTCACCGCCCTGGCCCCTCAAGACGCCAGCTGCCCGCTGCATGCATAACAAGTAGTCCCCGCTTATGTGGAGGAGAGAGAGGCATTGACAAAGTCAAGGAGTAACAGTGGAGACAATAGCTTTCATCAAAAATAAACAATGAATACTCGTTGCTCGTCCTCTATATCGGAAAGAATACTTTCATTCGCTGACATGTGGGACGTCGACCATCCTGGTCCACCTGCCATGCACAAAATTATCCTGGTCTACCCCAGTCATATCGCAGGCCCAACCTTTCCCACCGTAAGTTGTTCGGACGAAGGAACCATCATGACTTCGTTGAATTCTACTTCTTCAAGAAAACTTACTGTACCCGTAATACTGCTACCACACGCGAAGACTGGACGACACTGTACCATGTCATATCACTGAAACCCACTAGGACAAACTAGCCCGCCTAGGTCATATATTTTTGAACGGAGGGAGTACGTCTCTGCACTGCTATGATTTTGTGTTGCACGTTCTCTGTACTTTTGCTACGATTTTCCTACCCTATGAACCAAATGAGGCCTGAATGTATGTCGACTATTGTCTGATCGATTGCTAAGCCTACAATTTTAGGAGCTAGAGCTATTGGTCGATCGATGGGGGATAAGTATAAGCGTACCACGAGCTCATCAGCCCCAACGTTTCTCTTCGGTGAGTGTTTTGCAAGTACTTTAGCTCACACATTAGCTAGGCTACTAACACCAAGAATCATCAAACAAGCCCTGCTGATATGATAAACAGTTCAAACTTGCATCTAAGCATGCCATATATTACATCAAAAGCTGGTGAGGATACATCTGTTTCCATAACTCGGAGAGGGTTCGCATGATTCATCGCATGATTCACTCTCAAACAAAAGTAGCAAGATCCGCCCACACAAGACAGTGCACTAGCCCTAAGATTGTTTGATAACACGCATCATTCTGGTAATTAAACACAGGGCAATGCAAACTACCCTGAAGGATTAGCGCGACCAACTATTTCTTGTCATCAATCTCTCGGGCAATGACCACATCACGGACAGCGGCATGGGAATCGATTTCTAGGGCGATGTCCACAGGACTGACCGCGACATCGAAATCGATCTCTGGGGCGATTTCCACAGGATGGACATCGGTATCGGAATCGATCTCCGGGGCGATGCTAACAGGACGGGCCACGACATCGAAATCATCAAGGACAACCACCGGCACCTGCACAACACTAACATATTAGCAAGCACATTACAAATAATCAAAAAGCAAGCACATTGCAAATAATCAGAAACCACAACTATGGTAATAAGCCATTATTTTTTACCTTGTGCAGCTCACCGGGGGATCTCATCCCTCCGGGGGCCATCTCCTCGTCCTCGATGGGGGCCATCACCTTGCCAGGGGAATACTGCTTCTCAACGGCGACTATCTCCTCAAACTCGGTCTTGAGCCTCACATAGGTGGCAATCAGAGCTCCTGGGGTAGGCACGGTGGGGCCCTTGCTGTTCTTCCAACTTTCTTTGAGGAGTTCGTCCGCCAACGTCCTCAACTCTTTGGCCAGTGCTTGTTTCTTGGAGTTCTTCGTCTCCATGGGTTGGCCCGCCAACATGGTCAACTCGTTGGTCGGTGCTCACTTCCTGGAGATCGCTGTCTCCGGTGGGTTGTCCACCGGCAACTCTTTCCCTAGTGCTCCAGGATCCATCAATGAACTGACAAAGAAAAAGCAATCGAAAGGAAACCACAATCGCAATGAAAACGGGAAAAGAATAGGATGTGAGAATCGGTCGGTGCTTCGCAAAAAGAAGATTATTGGAATGAAAATATTGCAGGATAACTAATTCGCCCACCTTTCCTTCGTCGGTAGAGAAGAAAAATGGCAGAAGTGAGAAGCCCGGAGTAAGGTTTTCTTCAAGAAAGGGAAGAAAGGGCTTGAACGAGCGTTCCAATGAAATGATGGTTGCTTCGTCCAGTCCAACTTGGAGGCCACCTTACCACTGCTGGTAAAGGTGTGGGTTTTGTGATATAACGGGTCATGATGGCCACACCGGGGTGATAGGTGAGTCTCGACTGTAGCACCTCGCTGTGATTTGGTGGATGGCACGCGGGCCCGGATGCTTTGAAATGTCATTAACTTGATTTTAGTCCCTTTAGTATTTGGATCCAAGCATGGATGAGGCTAACAAGTTTTAGTCCCACTACTTTTAGTCACGAGACTAAAACGTATCAAAGCACTCTCTCAGGCTGGTCATAGTGGGGAGTAACTTAGACTAGTGTCATGCATATGACACTAGTGTAAGTTACTACCTCCATAGTGCAAAGTAACATAGTAGTAGTATCATAGATTGCTTCATTTATTATCTCATAGACTCATTTTGCCTCAGAAAGCGCTATGTTACAGTAACATATTATGTTACCACAAGCACCTCTTTCCTCATTAAATACTTGCCACATAAGCAAAATTGTCTTGGGATGTGTTAAGTTACTACCTAAGTTACTCCCACTATGGCTAGCCTCAATATTGTGCACCGCGACCAAGGCGGAGAGAAAAATGAGAGAACTATGTAATTAATGCATGAGTTTAATTAGGGTAGTTTTGTAAAGTACGAGATACATTCCTCCAATCGCAAAATCCCTTGGTTCATGAGATTTGAGATTTGAGCCCTATAAACCGGAGGGGAGGGGGTACTGCACACGATGTAGTCTAGTCACTTGTTGAAATCTCTAGAAAGGCAAATACTTCTTTCCAGTTTACAGGTCTATACTACTCCCTCTGTCTAGGTGTGTAAGTCATCTTACAAAAACCAAATAGTCCCAAAACACTTAGGCGCGGTGCATTAACTTCTACCGTGTTTCTTGTTTCTTGACATACGTATCAACCAATAAGAGATGAGAGGTGTGCATGCTTTTAATGACTTGGAATGGCTAGTTCATTGCACGGAATGCTATTAATTAGAAAATAAACATTGGTGACCCCAGGAGGAAATGGTGCTAAGCGCGTGGACCTATGCAGAATGAGTATCAACCAATGGATAATGGAGTTCAATTGTTAAACAATAGCAATTTTGTCTCATGTAAGAGCCTGGCTAGTACTCCAAGGAACCGCACCACGCGAGCGTTCGGAACTGCCACGTTCGGTTTGCACTTGGCTCTTCGCCTCTTCGAGAAGACGAACAATGATGTTACTCCTACTTCTACAGTATCGAATCCACTTCTGCATGTCCGTCCACCTCGTGCGGGAGGGATAGCGTGTAGCGAAAGATTTTACTTACTGCTCCTGCCTTTGCGTCCATGACAGGTGGGCCCAACATGTGGTTGGCCCACCTGCCATGCAGCCAAAGGCAGGTGCAGTTAAGGCACCGGAGCTCAGTCCGCGAGGGAGAGGGCGTCGTAGTAATCAAATTTCTCGGGCTTGTACGAGTTGACGCGACACATCAAAGCACTGTATTCGATAAAACTCTTTTTACACATTTCAAATGGGCTACTTCGTATGTAGGAGTAGACATATTCTGCTTCGCATGTACTCCCTCCGTTCCAAAATAAAAGTATTTTTAGAGATTTCACTATGAAATGGAGTACATACGAAACAAAATGAGTGAATCTACACTCTAAAATATGTCTATATACATCCGTATGTAGTTTGTAGTGGAATCCCTAAAAAGACTTACATTTAGGAACGTAGGGAGTAGTCACTTGTTGCAATCTCTAAAAATACTTATATTTGGAAACGGAGGGAGTACAACGCGTGCATGCATGCCGTGACTTTCCTTTTGATACTTGCATGTGTTGATTTGATGCACCTTGCCAAATTTTGACTATAAATTTAACTAACCAAATTTTCATGCATGTCACAAAAAATCACGGGGCTGTTTGGATTGTGACTATGTTTTTCTTATGTTGCCACATTATTTTTCCCACACTTGCCACACTTGCCTAACCTGAGTTGCTCAAATTGTTAGACACACTTTGGCTTGCCTAAGGGAATCTTGCCATAATTTTTGTGTCTATGACATGTGGGGTTCACTGCTAATAAAAAAATTCTTGTCGTAGGTGTGGCTAATAAAAAAGACTTATATTTAGGAACGGAGGGAGTAGAAAATATAAATAATAATGCATGTTGGGGCAACCCATGTTTCCGCTAATTTTAGCCGTGGGCTTGTTCATAATTTTTATGAGGGGGTGGTTGTTCATTTAATGGAGGGACTTGTAGTACTACCAGACTTGAACGATACAAAGTGCGACCTGGCACACCGTAACACCACTTGGAACAAGCGGGTAGCTATCTCAAAAAATAATCAACAACTAAAACAACCGCGACCTGGCATGTACTATAGTACACAATTTTAAACGATTGTTTTGATGGAGTGAAAAAGGAAAACTACCCCCACTACTTATATATAGGCCGGAGCCTCCGCGCTTGCTTTCTAGGGCTGCTCTATTCACACACTTTCATCCTCTCCAGATCTAAACAAGATAGGGGTAGTAACCCTGTCTTTCTCCCTTCAAAAAACACTGGCTTTCTATCCTCACCGCTGGTTACAGATACGGATGTATCCCCCTCCACTGGTGAAGGGGAGGAGGGGCAGCGTTTAGGCCGTCGTCGACAGCGAGGGAGGAGACCCACTGCCGGCCGCATCGTTATCTCTGGTCGAGCGTCGGCGTGGTAGGTCCTCCGATCCCTTCGTCATTGCCTGTGGGCGGATCCGGCCTCCCACCGCCCACCTATCCACATCCCGACGACCTTCAGGTATATCTTCATTCGAAACCGCCTTAGCTCTACTTCCCCAGCTTGCTACGTCGCTGCATGTGCATCATTTTCTACCTCTCAGCCCCTCTCGATCGGATGGTCCAACGTCACCTATATTTTTTCTTCTATTGTTAGAGGTAAAGCTACTTCATGGAGTCGAATCTTGTACTCCCTCCGTCCGAAAATACTTGTCATTGAAATAAAGTGGGGGTGGGGGAATTTAGTATGTACATCGGACTTGGTACAAACAGGAAGGAAAGGGGATTAAAGTAGTACACACTGGTCATCCAACCGGTCTCTTGGTCGAAAAGGGAAATATAGGGGTAATGCTGTACACAGTGGTATGACCAGGACTAGATTTGCTATCCACACATAGGAGTAGGTGGCTAGAGTGAACAAAAATGGGACCAACCCAGATATGTTTCTTGGATGTTTGTTTCTTGGGGCAACAAACTATGAATCACCACTTTATGCCCCTGTTTACGTACATGGTGCTGTACTGCTGGTGCACTCACTGTCCCATGCCCTTATACCAAATATTTAGGCTCCGGTTGGAATAAAGGGGCAGAAAACATAGGTCTTGATGAAAATAGAGGAATAGGAAAGGAATGTAGCTATAAAACTATGGAACAACGAACCGGAGGAAACTCTCAAGAGAATGTGTTCGGATGGACTACGAAATGTACATATTTGTTTTTTTAGAGTAGCATGCTTGGCAGTATGAGATGCTATTTGTTTATTCAGCGGCACAGTGACTACTCTTGTCCTCACCTCACGTACCACACATAGGTTGATTTTTTTATTCCGGCAAACACAGCACAACAACCTGTCTAACGCATGGCAGCGAGCGCCTGCCTCGGGCTTCCGCCCAAAAAATGAGCAGCGCGTGGATGTTTCTAATCCAATGGAAGCAGTACTACCAGACCAGCTTTCCTATGAAACACTATTCACCTTTCCCGTGTTCCGAATGGTTGGAAGGGAAATAATACGGTAGGAATTGTGTTCCTACGAAAATCTTGCACCTAACCTGTGAACCGAACGCAGCCTTAACTGTTCTTAATATAATGTCCCTGGTAAAAATTAAGCCATGCCACTATTTTTGCCTGTAATTGTTTGAGACTCTGACAAGTTTAGCCAAATGTTTTTGCCTGTAATTGTTTGAGACTCTGACTGTTTCCTCTGTGCCTTTTTGTGCAAACAGGGATATCCAATTCACCTGGTTGCCGTTGTGACCTTTTGGTGCACTACACAAAGCTCTTCTTAAAAGAAGTGACTTTTGTGCTGTTTAACTGGAATGTCAGATGGAACAGTTGGTTCATTTTGGTGGAACTGCACAAAGGGAGATCTGTGTTCCAATCCTCATCATCCATATTGGCCCCATAACCTTCCTTTAGGTAAGAATGATATTTAATGCATGTGTTCATCTCTATTTTCCGACTGCCATGAGAAAATAATGCTGTTTTTTACTAGTACACTTGTACTCCCTCACTGACAAAACCATTTCTAAATTAGAAGGCCAATCATGTACTTGGTTTCACAACTGGTGAGGAGAAAGAGGAACATAGCATGAGGAGGAAGAAGAAGAAGAATAAACAGTGCCAATGCGATCTTGCTGAAGCCAGAGGCCTCAGTCGCGAGGCTATTCAAGGGCTCCAGCAACGACTACCTTACATGTGAGACGATCCTCCAGGGAGCCCTTCCACTTCTGCTGTCTCACTTAATTAATTAGGAGCACTTAAGTACCACTAATTTATTATTTCCTAATTTTCCTGTTGGAGTTAAACAAATCTTTAGTAGGACCCTATGCTGAATCATGTACGTGTGAATGTTTGCCTATGGAGGTGAATCATGTGGTGGAGGAGGGAGGGAATATTATTAGTGTCATGACATAATAGTGCTATTGTTTTGCATGTCAATTTATTGCCATTGGTTCAATGAGGCAACGTTTTGCGTATTGTCCATCATGAATTTGATGTTACTGTTTGAGTAATATGCTAATGTTTTCCTATCCTTTCTCACTAAGCTAATGAAGGTTTCACCTTGTTCCTACTTGTGCAAACAGGGATCATGTTGTGCCAATCATACATTTTAGTGGAACTACACAAGACAATACAATGAACTGTATCCCAGCCAGTGCTTTTACTCTGCTGGAAGTTCTTGATAATCTTTCGATATAATCTCAGCACTGGTAAACAAGAGTGATTTCAACCATACATTTGAAGTGCACAAAAATATATACTATTGTGTGATTCTAGTGAGTGCTTTATCATCTCTTATGGGACTACATGAATAAGCTTTTTTTCTCAGGTTGGTACGGGCCTAAGGCCTTCATCCATATTAGTTTGTTGTCATCTCTATTTGTATCGTGCTACTGTCATGAGAAAATCCTTTATCTTTGCACTTTTAAGTTTTGCAACCTATGATAAATGGCAATGCTTTGAGTGTTGAGTTGAGCTAATTGGCACTAATTAAATAAACTAATACCTCTCTTTAAGCAAGACTACTATGTTGCTAACTTTACCCATTAAGATAATGAGGGTGCTTCTATTTGTTAGTCCCACTATTACAGTAATCTCACTCTCTCAATATATGTGCCAACAGGGATGCTCGATTTTGGTGGAACTGCACAAAAACTTTGGATGCTTCATTGCCTCGACAGCTTCCGTCCATTCCTGTCAGTCGCTAATCTCCGCTTGCTTTCTTCCTTTGCTGTCAGTCGCTTGTCTTATCTCGGCTTCCAGTCAAAGGAAATAGTAATTGATATGCTACCTCACACAGGTTGGTATTGGTCTTTATCCTGATTATTGTGCCTGTCATATGTATTGGTAATTTGGTATTGTGCTACTGTTTGCCGTTTTCATAAAGGAGTAATTTGGAGCCTGAACTCGCAGGCAAATCATTACATCGGGTGATTTCAGTAGAACTACACAAAATGATCAGATGGACAGGTACTTATGCTGCTGCTATGTACTCCAAAGTTCACTCAGACAAGCATCGATGTTGACAAGAAGTGCCTATATTCATTCGAGTATCAACCGGCGTCAACCAATTGTCAAACTCCAAGTATTAGGAGAGTGAACGCCAAAAATATTGCTTGGTGCATAGCCCAGAAAAATGCAGTCCAGTCTTTGGTCCCAACTTGTGCCTTTTGGTTATCGGCATATGGTGAACTATATGGCATGGAGTCTAAAGATTCCAGACAAGTTGGTTGACGCGTATATTCATCTGGGACTTAATCAGTCTGCACGCCAAGGATGCTCCATTTCAGTTGAAATGCACAAAAAAATTGGGTGGTTCATTTTCTCAATCGCCTCCTTTCTCGTCTACAATGTAGAATTTTGGTGAGATACAGGACCAAGATGAGCCAGTAAACTAGTTGGATGAAAGTAGTGGCCAAGTTTCTCAAACCTCCGTTGGCACGAGGCCACTATTTGAGGATAAACCTACAAGCAAAGTTCAGATTGTCTGTGCTACATTTTATGTACTCGAAAGTTTACTCGTACAAGAACTAATTTTAGCAAGAAGTACCTCTGATTGAACACCATTTACCAGTCTGTACCCTAGGTAATTAAAGTTCGTCCATGCATCATATTGGATGTGATCTCAATCATTTGGATGCATAAACATACTGAACATGTGTATATCTGAATCTTTTTGTGAATTATGTATGAATATTGTCGTGTGATCTATCAATCATTTGGATGCATAGATATGCTGAGCTTGTGTATATATGAATATTTTGAGTTGTTGATAGTGAATGTTGGCTATGAATATGAACGTGTCCTGTGAACCTGAGTTTGATATGAATTGCAACAGAACCAGTTATAACCCTTCTCCTCCTCTCAATCTGCGACTCCACGGCCGCGTTTTCCCATCTCCGAGTCATTCCCGTCCGGGGCCTCGCTGTCGTCCACCGCCTCGCTGTGTTCGGTGCGGCGTGGTCAACAAACGAGAGTCATCGGAAGAGGACTGTACGTGGAGAGCCTGATGGCTGGGACCCACGAGGTCCATGGTCGCACACAAGGAAAGTTCCTCCTTATTAAGCTGAAAAAAATGTTTCCTCCACCTGACAGCTGGGACCCACCCGTCAGATTTGGTGACTGACTTGCGCGCCTGCTAAGCGGACATGTACGCACGGCTTTGTCAACTTAATCAACAAATGATTCTAGCAGCTGGACCATTGGATGTTAATCCAACAGCCGTGCTCCTTCTTCAACCTCTGTTCTTGCTCCTGTCTCCCGTGGGCGGCACCGCGGTTGTGCTGCCACGCACCCGAACTAGTGAAGTTTCCCACTCCTCTCCATCTGCGACTCCACTGCCCCGTCTGCCCCATCTCCGGGTCGTTCCAGTCTGGGTGCGCTCGGCACGGTGTAGTCAACGTGGTCAACAATCAAGAGTCATCGGAAGATGACTGTACGTGAGAGGCTGACAGTGGGGACGCACCACGCCCATGGACGCATGCATGCAACGGAACGCGGCGAGGTCAACGCGGTCAAGGAACGACTTCCATCGGAAGTATACTGTACGTGGAGAGTCTCAGCTGGGTCCACGACCACAGCAAGTAAGTGCCTCCTTATTACGCGGAATGATTCCTTCAACTGACAGCAGGGACCCACTGGACGGGCCACCGTATTTTGTGGAAAAAAACGTTTGCCCCCTGACTGCTGGGACCCACCTGACGGGCCACCGTATTTCGCGAAAAAAAGTCCCCCCCACTATCAGCTCGGACCCACCGGAAGTGCCTCCTTATTACACACAAAAAGATGAATACTCCCCCTGCTAGCTGGGACCCACCTTGGTGGGAGGCTGACTTGTGGGCCTACTAAGTTGACGGGGACGAAGGGCTTTGTAAACTTAGTCAATATGAACGATTCTAGCTCCAGTGACCGTACGATGTCCATCCAACGGCCCTAGTGCTTCTTCAACCTCTGGTCTTCTTGCTCCAGCCACCCAAACCAGCGTCGGTCGTGCCTCATGCTCCTGCCTCCCGTGGCCGGCTGTGCTGCCGCAGAGGACTCACCGCCCCCTACTATTCCCACCGCTGGCCAGGCCCTGCGGCGACGGCAGCCTCACGCCGTAGCTGAACCAGTGAACCCTCGTACTCCTCTCCGCCTGGGCTTCCACTGCCGCGTCTTCCCCGGCTCCGCGTTGTCGCCTTCCTAGGCCTCGCCGTCGTCCACCGCCGTGGTGCTCCCCGCGTGGCGTGGTCAACGTGGTCAAGGAACGACTTCCATCGGAAGAGGACTGTACGTGGAGAGGCTGACAGCTGGGTCCACGGCCACATCCCAGTTTTTTTGTGATTTGCCAAGTAAGTCGCTTTGTCAGGCCTGTTGGGCTGCAAATCTTTCAAGGTGAGGAGAGCTTTCATTCGGCTAGCCCAGAAAATGGCCCATCAGTAATGAGAAATGGGCTGTACATTTTTAAAACACATCAAAGCGGCAATTAGTTTCAAATATCTTTTTTTTCATTTTGAGATTTTAAATTACATTAATTTTTATGTGTGGAGAATTTGTTGGATTTTATATTGATATACATTTAGTTTTAAATTCAGTTTGAATGTAAGTCAAAATTTCGGGATTAAAAACACTTCGGACCGCACCGAAATATGCAAAATTTCGTATAATTTTTTAATCGTGGCCACAATATGGGTTGTAATGCTAACAAAAACAATATGGGCTCCAAACAAAACCTTAAGAATTAGCAAATGGGCTGTAAATTATTAGAAATAATGGCAGATGGGCTGTATGCTGTTTTCCACGGATTTGAGGCTTTCCTAAAAAAAGGTTGACGCATAAGTAGTGACTGTTGGATGGCCATCCAACGGCCGTCGTGCTTCTTCAATCTCTGCTCTTCCTGCTCCAGCCGCTCAAACAAGCACCGGCGAGACTGCCTGCTCCCTCCTCCCCGCGGCCGGTTGTGCTGCCGCGCAGGCCTCACCGCCCCACCGTACTCCCATCGCTGTCCTAGCCATCCTTCTACTCACCCACACCTGCTATTATTCTCCGACAACGGCACACGAACCAGTAAACCCTCGTTCAGTCGTACTCCCCTCCACATGGGAAACAACTGCTGAGTCTTCCCTGCCTCCATCTCGTTCCCTTCCTAGGCCTCGCCGTCGTCCACCACCCTGGTGCTCTCGGCACGGCCTGGTCAACGTGGTCAACGACCGACATGCATCTGAAGTGGACTGTACGTGGAGAGGCCGACAGCTGGGTCCACGGCTGCACGCAAGGAAATGCCTCCTTATTACACGCAAAATAATGATTCCTCCACCTGACATCGGGGACCCACTGAAAGGGCCTCAGTATTTTGCGAAAAAACGTTACCGCCGCTGACAGCTCGGACCGACCAGCTATATCTTCGCACGCAAGGAAGTGCCTCCTTATTACGCACAAAAAAATGAATACTCCCCCTGTTAGCTGGGACCCAGTAAAGTGGCAGGCTGACTTGTGGGCCTACTAAGTTGATGGGGACGAAGGGCTTTGTCAACTTAGTCAATATGCACAATTCTAGCTCCAGTGACCGTATGATGTCCATCCAACGGCCGTAGTGCTTCTTCAACCTCCGGTCTTCTTGCTCCAGCCGCCCAAACCAGCGCTGGTCGTGCCTCATGCTCCTGCCTCCCATGGCCGGCTGCGATGCGGCGGAGGCCTCACCGCCCCCTACTACTCCCACCGCTGGCCAGGCCATCCCTCTACTCACCCACACCCCCTGTTATTCTGCGGCGACGGCAGCCTCACACCGAAGCGAACCAGTAAACCCTCGTACTCCTCCACGCGTGGGCATCCACTGCCACATCTTCCCCGGCTCCGCGTCGTCCCCTTCCTAGGCCTCGCCGTCGTCCACCGCTCTGGTGCTCTCGACGTGGCGTGGTCAACGTGGTCAAGGAACAGCTTCCATCGGACGTGGACTGTACATGGAGAGGCTGATAGCTGGGTCCATGGCCGCAGCAAGGAAGTGCCTCCTTATTATGCGCAAAATAATTATTCCTCCACCTGACAGCGGTGACCCACCGGACGAGCCACCATATTTCGCGAAAAAAACATTTCCCCCTGACTGTTGGGACCCACCAGCTACACCTTCGCACGCAAGGAAGTGCGTCCGGGCAAAAAAAACGATTTGCCCCCCTGACTGCTGGGACCCACCAGCTACATATTCGCACGCAAGGAAGTGCCTGACAGTCGGGACCCACCTGGTCGAAGCGTACATAGCATTGTCATTCTGGTCGCGAACGTGTACGTACATACTGGTCGATGTAGAGGCGCGCACGTGTCGTAGATGTAGAGGCGCGCACGTGTCGTAGTAGAGGCGCGCACGTAGCATGTACACGTACATACAGCGGCGAGGGTGCAAGAAAGAAAATACGGCCACGTATATACTTATGGGCAGGGTCTCGAACGCTTACTCACGCATACATACATGGCTGGGTCAGAACAGAGAAACAACGTCGTCGTCGTGTTCATGGGGAGCCAACCGGCTGGGTCGGAATGGAATGCGTGGTCGTGTTCATCGGGAGGGCTTGGACGGAATAGGCGATGGAAACGAGGCCTAGCGTACCGCACAACGGAGGAAACGGCCTTGTGTTTGACCGGCCACGTTCGAAACGGGGTCCTGTTGATCGGGAGGGGCCTGGCATACCGTAAAACGGAGGAAATGGACCTCCTACGGTCGAAACGGGGGTCCTGTTGATCGGGAGGGGTGTGGCGTACCGCAAAACGGATGAAACAGACCTCCTACGGTCAAAACGGGGGTCCTGTTGATCGGGAGGGGTGTGGCGTACCGCAAAACGGAGGAAACAGACCTCCTACGGTCGAAACAGGGGTCTTGTTGATCGGGAGGGGTGTGGCGTACTGCAAAACGGACGAAATGGACTTGTGTTGGAGCGCTACGGTCGAAATGGGGGGGGGAGGGGTGTGGCGTATTGCAAAACAAGACTCCACGGGATACTGTTCATCTCCACCGTCGACCTCCTCCAGCCTCCACGGGCTACCGTCGACCTCCTCCAGCCTCCACGGGCTCCTGTTCATCCAGCCTCCACCGCGCGCTACTCCACTGGCTACTATTCAACCACCCCTCCACGGGCACCCCTCCACCGTCTACTGTTCATCCAGCCCTCCACACCATGGCGTCCTGTTCAGCCACCCCTCCACGGCCACCCCTCCACCGTCTACTGTTCATCCAGCCCTCCACACCACGGGTTCCTGTTCATCCAGAGGCAACGCCACCGCTCACTGTTCATCCAACCCCCCCTGCAACGCTCACTGTTCATCCCAGAGGCAACATCGATCGGCTTCAGTTAGCAGCTGTAGCGTAGGAATCGCTCCATCGGGTTCAGTTAACAGCCATCGATCGATCGCTCGGGTTCAATAACGCGTAGCTTGCAGTGCAATCGCTCGGGTTCAGTTAGAGCCCAACACCTCGCTCGCCTTCAGTTAGAGCCAACGCCTCGCACACACGCGCGTACGTACAAGAGAAACGCGCATCGCTCCGCCCCCGACCTCCCACCGTAACCGGCAACTCCCCGAAATTTTCCTCCCCCTCGCTTCTATCACGGTTTTTTCTGTCATGGACGACCCAAAGAATGTCATGCAGCTGCGTCTTCGGCCCGCCCAGGACGAAAAGCCCATTTGCTGTCATGATTTTTTGTCATAGAAGTAGGAGCCCACCACATCTATGACGATACCGGGTTTTGTCACAATTATCGTCATAGAAGTGTCATATGCATGAATTTTTTTTTCGTTCGGCCCAAAATGTCACGGATGTGTCTTTTTTATAGTGCAAGTTCTATAATGAAAAATTCCCACTAGTATATGAAAGTGACAACATATGAGACTCTCTATCATGAAGATCATGGTGCTACTTTGAAGCACAAGTGTGGAAAAAGAGATAGTAGCATTGTCCCTTCTCTCTTTTTCTCTCATTTTATAATTTTTTTCTCTTTTTCTCTCTTTTTTTCTTTTTCTTTTTTTCCTTTTTCTTTTTTTCTTTCCCTTTTTTTCTTTGGCCTCTTTTTTTCTCTTTTTGGCCTTTCTCTTTTTTTTTCTTTTTGTAAAGTCCGAAGTCTCATGCCGACTTGTGGGGGAATCATAGTCTTCATCATCCTTTCCTCACTGAGACAATGCTCTAATAATGAAGATCATCACACTTTTATAGATTTACAACTCAAGAATTACAACTCAAAGCTAGAACAAGATATGACTCTATATGAATGCCTCCGGCGGTGTACCGGGATATGCAATGAATCAAGAGTGACATGTATGAAAATTATGAAGGTGGCCTTGCCACAAATACGATGTCAACTACATGATCATGCAAAGAGCAATATGACAATAATGAAGCGTATCATAACAAACAAAACAGTGGAAAGTTGCATGGAAATATATCTCGGAATGGCTATGGAAATGCCATAATAGGTAGGTATGGTGGCTGTTTTGAGGAAGGTAAATAATGGGTTCAATACCGGCGAGAGTTGTGCGGTAATAAGAAAAGCTAGCAAAGTGGAAGGATGCGTGTGCGTATATCCATGGACTCACATTAGTCATAAAGAACTCATATACTTATTGCAAAAGTCTACTTAGCCCTTGAAGCAAAGTACTACTAAGCATGCCCGAAGAGGGATAGATTGGTAGGAAAAGACCATCGCTCGTCCCGGACTGCCACTCATAAGGAAGACAATCAAAAGAGCACCTCATGCAAAAAAAATTGTCACACAACTTTTACCATACGTGCATGCTACGGGACTTGCCAACTTCAACAAAAGTATTTCCCAATTTCATAATTATTCACTAGCATGATCCTAACATTACTACCTTTATATCTCAAAACAATTATCAAGCAACAAATTGATCATAGCATCCAATTCAATTTCTATGATAGTGTTTATTATACCCAACTTGGATGCTCATCATTCTACGACCAAATTTGTGACCAAAGAAAATACCATGTTGTTCTAAAAGACTCTCAAAATAATATAAGTGAAGCATGAGAGACTAGCAATTTCTATAAAATCAAGACACCGCCGTGCTCTAAAAGATATAAGTGAAGCACTAGAGCAAAAACTAATAAATTCTAATCAAATAGACTTCTCCCAAAAGGTGTGTACAGCAAGGATGATTGTGGTAAACTAAAAAGCAAATACTAATATAATACACGACGCTCCAAGCAAAACACATATCATGTGGCGAATAAAAATATAGCTCCAAGGAAAGTTACCAATGAACGAAGACGAAAGAGGGGATGCCTTCCGGGGGCATCCCCAAGCTTAGGCTTTTGGCTATCCTTGAATATCTTGGGGTGCCATGGGCATCCCCAAGCTTAGGCTCTTTCCACTCTTTATTCCATAGTCCATAAAAGCTTTACCCAAAACTTGAAAACTTCACAACACAAAACTCAACAGGAAATCTTATAAGCTCCGTTAGTGAAAGAAAACAAAACCACCACATAAGGTACTGTAATGAACTCATTCTTTATTGATTTTGGTGTTAAACCTACTGTATTCCAACTTATCTATGGTTTATAAACTATTTTACAAGCCATAGATGCATCAAAATAAGCAAACAACACACGAAAAACAGAATCTGTCAAAAACAGAATAGTCTGTAGCAATCTGTAACTAACGCAAACTTCTGAAGCTCTAAAAATCCTACCAAAATAGGACGTACTGTAAAACTTGTTTATTGATCAGCATAAAAAAGAATCAATGCAAAAGCACGTTTCAGTGGTGTATTGAATTTTTTCTCGTGAGCGCAAAGTTTCTGTTTTTCAGCAGAATCAAATCAACTATCATCATAGTTTATCCTATAGGTTCTAGTTGGCACAAACACTAATTAAAAGATAAAAACACATCTAAACAGAAGGTAGATGCAAAATTTATTACTAAACAGGAAAAAAATACAAAAAACACAAAGAAAATTTGGTTGACTCCCAACTAGCGCTATCGTTGAACGCCCCTAGCTAGGCATAAAAGCGAAGATAGATCTAAGTAGTGCCATCTTTGGCACTTGATTCATAAGTAGCTTGCATGATAGATTCATAAGGTAATTTGAATTTATTTCTTGGAAAGTGCTCCATGCCTTTCTTTAATGGAAATTGGAATCTAATATTCCCTTCCTTCATATCAATAATCGCACCAATCGTTCTAAGGAAAGGTCTACCAAGAATAATAGGGCAAGAAAGATTGCAATCTATATCAAGAACGATAAAATTTACGGGCACCAAATTTCTATTTGCAACAATGAGAACATCACTGATCCTTCCCATTGGTTTTTAATGGTGGAATCCGCAAGGTGCAAATTTAAAGTAGGTTCCCACTCAGCATTAAGTTTTCTAGGTATAGAACCTTCCAAATCAAGTTTTCGGAATCATCAAGATCATGGAAACCTAGAACATCACATAAAGTTTTCGGAATCGTAGAAACACTTGCACCCAAATCACACAAAGCAAAACACTCATGATCTTTAATTCTAATCTTTATAGTAGGTTCCCAATCAGCATTAAGTTTTCTAGGTATAGGAACTTCCAAATTAAGTTTTTCATCATAAGATTGCAACAAGGAATCAACGATATGTTTGGTAAAAGCTTTATTTTGACTATAAGCATGTGGAGAATTAACAACGGATTGCAACAAGGAAATACAACCTTCTAAAGAAAAATTATCATAATCAAATTCCTTGAAATCCGAGATAGTGGGTTCAATGCTATTTAAAGTCATGACCTCTCCAATCCCACTTTTACAAAATTTAGCATCAAGATCTAAAAACTCCGAATTTTTGGGACGCCTTCTAGGTAAAGTTGACTCATCATCAGTCCCATAATTATCAAGATTCATATTGCAAAACATAGATCTAATAGGAGACGCATCAATAACTTTAAGATCTTCATCATTATTTTCATCTAACTTTTCAGGTTTGGCGGCCATCTTATTGACTAAGGTGGCTTGCTTATCAGAAATTTTGGCTATAGAGTTTTCAAGCCAGGTAATTTGAGAGTTCACACCATAAAATTCTTTATTCATATCATCAAGCTCCTTGTTCATAAAACTCAAAAACCTTTTTTTTTCTTTAAGCTCTTTTCTAAAGAAATTATTATGCTCAAATTGCAAATTCGTAAAACTTTTAATGCTTGATTCAATCTCATCCATCCTTCTAAGAAGGAGGTCGGTACTCTTAGGCAAAGCCATAAGGACAAGTAGGCACACAAGCAAAAAGAAAAAGGCAAGCGAAAGAGAGAGGAGGAGATTGGGAAAGAGAGGGTGAATAAAACGGCAAGGGTGAAGTGGGGGAGAGGAAACCAAGAGGCAAATGGCAAATAATGTAAATGCGAGGGAGATAGGTTTGTGATGGGTACTTGGTATGTCTTGACTTGAGCGAAGACCTCCCCGGCAACGGCGCCAGAAATCCTTCTTGCTACGTTTTGAGCTTGCATTGGTTTTCCTTGAAGAGGAAAGGGTGATGCAGCAAAGTACCATAAGTATTTCCCTCAGTTTTTGAGAACCAAGGTATCAATCCAGTAGGAGGCTCCTCAAAAGTCCCATGCACCTACACAAACAAACCAAGAACTCGCAAGCAACGCGATAAAGGGGTTGTCAATCCCTTCACGGCCACTTGCGAAAGTGAGATCAAATAGAGATAGTATGATAAGATAAATATATTTTTGGTATTTTATAATATAGATGCAAAAAGTAAAGATGCAAATAAAAGTAGATTGGAAGAAAATATGATAAGAGATAGACCCGGGGTCCATAGGTTTCACTAGAGGCTTCTCTCGAGATAGCATAAGTATTACGGTGGGTGAACAAATTACTGTCGAGCAATTGATAGAAACGCAAATAATTATGAGATTATCTAGGCATGATCATGTATATGGGCATCACGTCCGCAACAAGTAGACTGACTCCTTCCTGCATCTACTACTATTACTCCACACATCGACCGACTCCTGCCTGCATCTAGAGTATTAAGTTCACAAAGAATAGAGTAACACATTAAGCAAGATGACATGATGTAGAGGGATAAACTCATGCAATATGATATAAACCCCATCTTTTTATCCTCGATGGCAACAATACAATACGTGCCTTGCAACCCTTTCTGTCACTGGGTAAGGACACCACAAGATTGAACCCAAATCTAAGCACTTCTCCCATGGCAAGAAAGATCAATCTAGTAGGCCAAACCAAACTGATAATTCGAAGAGACTTGCAAAGATAACTCAATCATACATAAAAGAATTCAGAGAAGATTGAAATATTTCTCATAGATAAACTTGATCATAAACCCACAATTCATCGGATCTCGACAAACACACCGCAAAAAGAGATTACATCGAATAGATCTCCACAAGAGAGGGGGAGAACATTGTATTGAGATCCAAAAAGAGAGAAGAAGACATCTAGCTAATAAATATGGACCCTCATCGGAAGGGCTATGGTGTTGACGTAGAAGCCCTCCGTGGTCGATTCCCCCTCTGGCGGAGCGCAGGCGAAGGCTCCACGATGGGATCTCGTGGATACAGAAGGTTACGGTGGTGGAAATTGTGTTTCGGGTGCTCCCTGGATGTTTTCGGGGTACATAGGCTTATATAGGAGGAAGAAGTACGTCGGTGGCTGCCCGAGGGGCCCACAAGATAGGGGGCGTGCCCTCCTATCTCGTGACCGCCTCGGCTGCTTCTTCACTTGCACTCCAATTCCTCTGGATCACGTTCGTTCCAAAAATCACGCCTCCGAAGGTTTCATTCCGTTTGGACTCTGTTTGATATTCCTTTTCTTCGAAATACTGAAATAGGCAAAAAATAACAGCAATACGGGCTGGGCCTCCGGTTAGTAGGTTAGTCCAAAAAATGATATAAATGTATAAAATAAAGCCCATAAACATCCAAAAGGGGTAATATAATAGCATGGAACAATCAAAAATTATAGATACGTTGGAGACGTATCAGCAACCAAATGAAGTGTTGCAGTAGAAGAAGATTATGCAGCACCTTGTTTACTTTGTCAGCTCCCTCTTGCAGGGGGCTAGGTCAAGGTACTCCCATGTGCAGAAATTCCT
Source organism: Triticum aestivum (assembly GCF_018294505.1). Classification (NCBI taxonomy): domain Eukaryota; kingdom Viridiplantae; phylum Streptophyta; class Magnoliopsida; order Poales; family Poaceae; genus Triticum; species Triticum aestivum. The sequence continues at coordinate 322,266,370 of NC_057813.1, read as the reverse complement.
CGTCGGCCTCCTTATGGCCTCGAGGAAGCTGCGTCATTACTTCCAAGTGCAAGAGATCACCGTCGTCACCCACCCCCCATTGCAATAGATACTGCGTAACCCAGACACAACCGGGAGGATTGTGGAATGGGCCTTGGAGCTGTCAAGCTTTGGTTTGAAGTTTGAAAGTACTTCGATGGTCCAGAGCAGAGTCTTGGCAGAGTTCATTGCAGAGTGGACCTCGACGCCGGACGAAGAGGTCCAGGAGACCACTCTTCCTGGCAAGGAAACAAGTCGCAACTGGATTATGTACTTTGACGGGGCTTTCTCGCTGCAAGGCGTCGGTGCTGGTGTGCTACTCGTCGCACCCACAGGAGAGCACCTCAAGTATGTAATCTAGATGCACTTTCCTAGGGATATGTCGATGAACAACACTACTAAATACGAGGGGTTGCTTGCCGGTCTCAGGATCGCGGAAGACCTCGGGATCACAAAGCTCATCGTCAGGGGTGATTCACAGCTTGTCGCCAGGCAAGTTAACAAGGATTATCAAAGCTCGTTGATGGAGGCCTACGTAGATGAGGTGAGGAAGCTAGAGGAGCATTTTGATGGTATACAGGCGGAGCATGTTCCCTGAGTGGAGAACGACATCACCGACTACCTGTCGAAGCGTGTTGCCTTCAAACTACTTGTGGAACCAGGTACTTTTGTGCTTCAGTTAACTCAACCATCCGTTGAACCATCGACAGAGCAGAACAAGCAGAGGAAATCAGGCCCCGACAGGTACTTTCCCACCGAGCTCCCAAGAGCCGCTGCCAAAGATGTTGTCGTGGACACTAAGCCTGCCATGGGGCACCCGACTCCGACAGGGCGTTAAGCCCTGGCCGTAGAGACAACCGCTCCCATGGCAGAGGAAATGCCTTTAGTCCTTGCCGTCGAGCCCCAGGCTCCGGCATGGGCACAACATACCGTTCGATTCGTCCAAACAGGGGAGCTTCCTGAGGAGCAGGAAGAAGCAGAGAAAGTAGCCCGTCGATCTGCCATGTATCAATTCGTTGACAATGTTCTGTATAGAAAAAGACCAAAAGGAGTGAAATTGAAGTGCATTCCCCGGGAGGAAGGACTGGAGCTGTTGGCAGAGATACATGGAGGCATATGTGGCTCCCACATAGGGTCGAGGGCCCTTGCCGGCAAGGCCTTCCGGTAAGGTTTCTTCTGGCCCACTGCCCTCCAGGATGAAACGACACTAGTAACCAAGCGTGAAGCGTGTCAGTTCCATTCAAAGAAGCTTCATCAGCCAGCTCAAGCCCTTCAAACAATCCTCTCTCTTGGCCATTTTCGGTCTGGGGGCTCGACATACTGGGCCCTTTCCCCCACGCTGTCGGGGGCTTATGTGTGGCCCAGGCCCGGGGCCTCCTGTTGGTGTACAAAAGTAGGGGCTCTCTTTTGTACCCCTTTACTTGTGCACGGGCAATCAGAGTCACGCCCACGGCCACACTTAGTAGGGCAGAGGAGGGAAACCAAAGGCGCAAGACAATCAAAGCAACACCAAGACCAGAGACACAAAAAGCAAGAGGGCGAGGTAGACTCCCCCGGCAAGACCCTTGCTGGGGCATCCTCCGCAGCCCCGGAAAGAGCCTTGCCGGGACAACGTGCCCAGCGCCAGCAGAGCGTGCCACCCTTGAGCCCAAGGGTTCCAATGCCATCAACCACATTGGAACCAAGTCTCGGAGGCACCTCCATGGTGGCATGCAGATCTTCGTGAAGATCATAAACACACAAGATCAGATGAGGACCAGAAGACGACAATCCTCGGCAAGATCCTTGCCGAGGAAATCCACGAGACCTCCGGCAAGATCCTTGCCGGGTACGACCGTGATGTCACGGCAAGACCCTTGCCGGGACCCTGGCAAGACCCTTGCCGGGACCCTGGCAAGACCCTTGCCGAGGTCGTCAGCGGGGCCGCAGCCAGGCCCAGATATGCCAAGACTCCGCTGCCGTTCCCATGTAGCTACCAGCTCAGCCAGCTAGTCGAGCACCTGCGTGGTGACGTGCAGCCTCTAGACCGACTCAGCAAGCACCTGCGTGGTGGCATGCAGATCTTCGAGAATACTCTCCCACCGCACCAGCCTAGCGCCAGCCAACATGGCACTGCAATGCCTCATCAGCTCGGACGCGCGTCAGAGCCAGGTGAGGCGGTGACAGCTGGGACGAGCTTCCTTGCCGTCCCTGATAAAGCAAGAAGGGCACGTCAGCGGCGCATTAAATGTGTTTGTGTGATAGTGCCAGAGGATAGACTCAGCCACTATACACCTTTCCACCTCATGTGTGCCACTATGGCGACCCCTTTTTTCTTTAAAAGGAGGCCCGAGGCGTAGGAGAGAGGGATTCAGATCTTTTAAACAAGTCACGTGCCGTGGCTAGTTCAAGAACTCAAGAACACTCAAATATACACCAAAGAAGGACTAGGGTATCATCCATCCTCGCCGCCCGAACCTGGGTAAACGATCTTTGTGCTGACTCCTAGATCCGCTCTTTCGACAACCTCGTGCCCGCTGATCGTAGTAGGGATTCCAGTGATCCCATAGGTGTCGTTTTCCACCGATAGCATAACACTTGATGGGTTCTCACACACTTATATCATCTCACGTTTGGTGGCAAATAGGACTAAGTTTTTCTTGTCTCTCATCGTGGAGGCACTCGATTTTGGCTTGTGGCGCTTACTCTCTTTGTGGTGGTTCGCTCTCTTACTCTTTTCTCCATGATGGGTGGCTTGCTTGTCGGTGATTACTTGACTTGGAGACATAGGTCGTAGCACATACTCCTTTCCTTTCATTTTGAAGCTATAGTGATTGGTACGCCCTTAGTGGATGACACCTCGGTCAAATTGGGTCGACCAAGAAGGATGTGGAAAATGGACATCGAGACGACATCAAACTCCAAAGTGTCTTCATATGCTCCTATCTTGAAAGAAACTTGCACCGTATGCTTGACTTGGATAGTGCCGGAATCGCTTAGCCATTGAACCTTTTAGGGGTGCGAGTGCTTCATCTTGACCAATTGGAGCTTGAAGCATAGTTCTTCACTTGCGAAGTTATGGCAACTACCTCCATTGATGATGACCTTGACAGACCTTCCATTGATGCTGCCCTTGGTGTGGAAAATACGGCATCTTTGGTATTCATCTTGTTGATGTTGAAGAGTCAAGACTTTGGAGACAACGAGAGCAGGGATCGAATCCTCGTCACAAAAGACATGATCATCTTCATCTTTGTTCACGCGTCGGTGCATGACCACTTGCTCAAAGGCTTCCATCTCCTCTTCACTCATGGAGTCATAGGTTCTGTCGTCGTTGAGGATCATGGTGTGCTTGTTGGTACACTCAAAGGACTTGTGGCATCGGTCGCCGCATGTGAAACACTTGATGGAACTTGTCTTGACGGTCTCATCGGTTGGAGTAGATGATGAAGCTTGTGGCTTGAAGTTTCTTGTAGTAGGAGGACGACTTGAGGTTGTTGAAGTTTTCTTGTAACTTGACTTGTTGCCGTTGCTTGTAGGTGGCTTGGTTGAGGTAGAAGTTGTTGGAGTCGTTGAAGCTTGGTTGTTGGAGAAGCCGTAGCTCTTGGATAAGTACTTGGCGTACTTGAAGTCATCTTGCACTTGACGTTTCGCTTTGGTAGCTTGATGCACTAGCTCGATGAGGTTGGAGTAGGGTTGGAAGTCGACAATCTTCTTGATGGGATGATTGAGGCCATTAAAGAAACGGGCCATAGTTTGCTCATCATCTTCCGTGACATTGGCTCTTATCATGGCAATCTCCATTTCCTTGTAGTATTCTTCAATGCTCTTTGTTCCTTGCTTGAGGAGTTGGAGTTTCTTGAAGAGGTCGTGGTTGTAGTTTGTTGGCACAAAGCATGCTCGCATGACATCCTTCATTTGATCCCATGTGGTGATTGGTGGTTCACCTCTTGCTTCTCGGCGCTCAAGGACTTGTTCCCACCATATGAGCACATAGTCTTGGAACTCAAGGGATGCCATGGCGATCTTCTCTTCCTCATAGTTGTGCAAGCGAAAGATCTTTCGACCTTCAATGCCCATGAAAGGTACTCTTTGGTATCATTGCTTCCATTGAACTTGGGTATGGTGAACTTGAGCTTGCCATAGCGTTGCTCTTCATTTTGTTAGGGTCGAGGGTGATGATTACGCCCTTGACATGGATGATTTTCAACTTCATATTGCTCTTGCGTGGAGTATTTCCATAGTCATCATGCTCTTGGTGAACTTGAGGTTGTGGAGGAGCTTGTCGAGTTTGTGGAGGAGCTTCAGGAACTTGACGATGCACTCCTGCTTGGTAGTTTCGCTCTTTAATTTCTTCGAAAAGTGCTTCCTCTTGATTGCTCGTATCTCGGTTGCGGTTGGGGATGGATCGACTTGACTCTCGAAGGGCATGTTGCGCCTCAAGTGCTTATGCTTCACGTTGTTTTTGTTGAAGACCTTGAGCCTCGGCATCTTGTTCGTCTTAGTGTTGGCGTGCTCGCTCTTCCTCTTGGTGACGTTGACATAGCCTTTCTTGTGCTTGTGCAAGAGTAGCTTGGTCTTGGCGATGACAATGTGCTTGCTGATCAAATTACTCTTGTGGATGATTGCCGTATAGAGGATTGCGAGTTGCTTGATGGTCTTGGCGTCCGGCTTGACGTAGAGTGTTTGATGTCGGTGTACTTGAGCCGGAGTGCGTGTCATCGGAGTGTCGACTCGAGCAGCTTCGTCTTGAGTAGGACAGAGTTGTAGTAGAGCGGTTTACCAACAAGGCACGAATCTCGTCCGTTCTTGCATTGTTCTCTTGTTTGTGTGCGTCGAGCTTGTTGTCGAAGCAGTCTGTTGTTCGTTACTCGGAGAGTCGCAAGTCGGTGTTGAGATTGTCGATGTGCTCGGTCATTGCTTGTTGTTCTTGATGCAAAGATCTTTGTGCACCGAAAAGGTGGCTCTTGGTGACATAGGATGACATGTCGTCGTCTTGCTCGATGAAGAGTGGGTTGGTAGAAGAACTTGGCCTACCCATCATTCCAAGCAAATATGTGAGTGGTAGAAAGAGAAGAACTTATACCAAATGTACCTTGACCGATGTTGAAGTTGGATCAATGATCACTCAAATGGGGAACAAGCAAATAGCACAATTGGTACCAATTCTTGTTGGTTCTCACACCTACACAAGTAAAAGCTTATGGTGGAGCTCGGTTAGGATGGTGGCACCAAATTTGATGCAATTGTTAGTGAGCCTCAATAATGTTGCAAAAGATTCACAAACTTGCAAATGCAACAAGTAGACCAATAACAAGATATGGTACACGGAAACATACACGCAAATAGATAAGTGGGGTCATGCAACCAAGGAATGAGTCAAAATGTGGAATCCACGAAAATGCTCTTGTTGCACAACACTAGAGAGATGCTAGCATGATTGCACAATAGGAGGATACGAAACTTGTGCACAACCTACTAAGCAAAAATGCAATGACTTCTATCCTAAGTACGTTATATGTATGGTATTCCAGTGATATGATCCAAGATGATCGAGTATGACAATCTTAATGTAGTATGATGCTATGGTTCTGGCTTATAAGCTCTTTGATTGTCTTTCCCTTTGGCTTAAAAGCTTGTTTGGCTCTTTATTTTTTGAGCTCTTTTCTCATGCAAAACTTCACAAACCAAGATAGCAATTGATTATGAGATAACAACTTTGTGACACAAAAGATGATACCAAGATATGCACCACGATGATATGGTATGTATGATATGGGAAGTATGATCACTAATGTGCACAAGGCACGTTGCCGTCAATACTCAAAGGCTAGTCTCGATGGGTAAGCGACGCAAAAGCAAGGCTATGTGGTTATCAATGTAATGGCAAGGAGAAGACAAAGATGTCGTCGAGGTTACCGTTGGGTAGTCGTTTGTAAGCAAGGACGGTTGTTGGTGATGACAAGTCCTTTGTGAATATGAGCGGCGGTGATGTTGATGTCGCACCGTGCCTATATAGCCGAAATGCAATAGGACACGGGAACCACAACTAAAATTCCCAAAGACCAAAACGTGACAAAATTGTTGGAGGTGGTAGCAGTGAAGCGGTGATGGTGCTTGCAGAAAGCGGTGGCGGTATCGGAGTGTGTATGCAGTGGTGGAATGGGTGTTTTAGTGCGTATGTAGAAGTGGGGCGGTGGCTGGAAATTTTCACGCGAAAAAAATCAGTTTCGTCAGGGAACAGTGGACGTCCAGTTGGGGAGCGGCCGTCTCGTCGTCGGGCATCCAGTAGGTAGTGGACATCCGATGCCTGGGCAATTTTGGGCATGGGATGGACAACTAGGGTTCATGGAGGAAGTGGCAAAATTGGTCAAATTCGAGCGATTTTGTGGATGGAAACGGTGCAGATGATGGGGGAAAGCTAGATCCATTCGTGGAAAAACAATCCATGGATCAAATCCAACAAAACTTCATCACACCAACAAATCACAAAAAAAATTGGGGCTACTTTTGGAGGGGATTTTCGAAATTGGGGAAGAACACACCAAAATCAAGCTAGAAAACAAAGGGTAGTGGGTCCGAATACGTGATCAACGTGGCTCATGATACCAAGATGATGTAGGGTAGAACTCTAGATGCCCGATCTTTCACGATTGGAGGAGATCCTATGAAGAACACGAAGAACACGAGGAGAAATCACGAGGGGAAACACAAGAGAATCACTTAAACCAACAAGATCCGGTCCCACATATGCTAGATCCTAGAAACACAAAGAGTGATACATGATTCAAAGTCAACAAAGGACGATAGAAAAGGTCTTCTCTGTGAGGAGGTCTTGAAGGGTCTTCCCGTGATGGGGTCTTGAATCCTCTTGGGGGATCTTCTCCGAAGAGGTCGTGAACTCCAATGGAGAAGTGATAACCCGCAAGTATACGGGATCAATGTAGCCTCTTTCGATAAGTAAGAGTGTCGAACCCAACGAGGAGCTAAATGTAGAACAAATATTCTCTCAAGTCCTATTTGCCACTGACACGACTCTACGCACGCTTAGTGTTTGCTTTACCTAGAACAAGTATGAAGCTAGAAGTACTTTGTAGGTGCGATATGATAGGTTTGCAAGATAATAAAGAACACGTAAATAAAAGCTTGGGGCTGTTTATATAAAGAAGCAATAAAGTACATATAGCGAGTGTGGAAAAGGGGTGGTAGGAGTTGTGAAATTGTCCCTAAGCAATTGACTACTTTACTAGACCGATAATCACTATTGCAATTATATTTGAGGGAGAGGCATAAGCTAACATACTTTATCTTCTTGGATCATATGCACTTATGATTGGAACTCTAGCAACCATCTACAACTACTAAAGATCATTAAGGTAAAACTCAACCATAGCATTAAAGTATCAAGTCCCCTTTATCCCATACGCAAACAACCTACTTACTCGGGTATGTGCTTCTGTCACACACGCCACCCACCATAAGCCAATCATGAACATATTGCAAACCCTATAGAGGGAATCCCTCACGCTTGCGCGACATGGAGGGCACAATAGGACAACACCAATAATAAAACATGCAATTCAAACCAATCATAGCAATTCATCAATCACCGGTAGGACAACGAAAATCTACTCAGACATCATAGGATGGCTGTCAGGACCCCGACTCAATGCCACATCGATCTAGCATGTAACACCTCATATCACTTTGCAGCCTCACGCACGGTATTCCACGGGTGTCGCCTTACCTTAGCCCGGGACCGTTTGCGCCTTTTGGCACACGTATATGACAGTGTCGCTAGCATCCATATGATAAAGAGCCCGGGCTGACATGGCTAGTCGTAAACCCAAAGTGGCACAGACTTACAGGGACAGGCATCCATGACCCAGCATCGAACGTGTCGGTCATCAGCGAGTGAAACCAGGCTGTAGCACTGGGCTAGCAGGACTCCGGTGAACCGGGCTGTAGCGGGCTAACAGGACTCCGGTATTCATCGCGTGACATTTCCCCGAAGGGACAGACACAGGAACGAAGGACACATGCCGGCCAGCCTAAGTGTTCCGGAGCAGTAGCAAGCTACCATGGCTCGGTGGAAACACTAGGAGACATTTCCCCGTAAGAGAGGCTACTAAAGATAAACAACCAGATCGTCAGATCCCACACATACCAAGCATTTCAATAACATACACACAATATGCTCGATATGTGCAATACAACATGGCATCACAAAATGACTCTACGACTCAAGTAGTTTATTCAATAGGCTCCGAGGAGCGAGATATTACAAACATGGGTCTCATGACCCAACACTCAGAGCATACAAGTCAAAGCACAAGCGGAAGCTATCATGTCTGAGTACAGACAACTATAAATGAAAAAGGCTGAGAAGCCTGACTATCTATCAGATCCTGCCGAGGGCACAAGATCATAGCTGAGGTATCAAGCTAAACGTCGAAGACCACGCGGAATTACTAGTGAGACTGAAGTCTCTCTGCAAAAACATAAAATAGGCAAACGTGAGTACAAATGTACCCAGCAAGACTTACATCAGAACTAACTACATATGCATCATTATCAACAAGGGGATGGTGGGGTTTAACTGCAGCAAGCCAGCTTTGACTCGGTGGCTATCCTAAACTACGACTGCAATGTAACTCTTTTGAGGTGGCGCACACGAGTCCACATATTCACCATATCAATACACCACTATGGATCCGCTCCCGTTCCCCTACGAGAACGCCATCCATAGCACTCACGCTTATCTTGCGTATTTTAGAGTATCCACTTTCACTTGTCTATGAACTGATATAAGCAACCCAGAAGTCCTTTACCGCGGACACGGCTATTCGAATAGATGATGTTAACCCTGCAGGGGTGTACTTCTTCATACATGTTTCCACCACTTAGCGTCTGCACACGACATGTGCTCGGCAGACTTCAAGCGAAAGCCGACGTGGGTGTAGACCACGACCTACCTAAACACTCAAGTCTCTAGTCCAGGTTTATCGCCTATTCGGGTTCCATCCATGAGGAGATCCGGCCGGAGTTTCGCTCACAGCCCCAAACGATGTGAACAGGGTTCCGTGACACCAAACGGGCGCCCGGTTTACCCGGCCACGTGCCTACCGCATCACAGCCCACCCCTACGGTCAGCGCTGTCCACGGCCTCCAGCATACTACAAACACTAGAAACTACTTGCAACTCCTGGACAGAGGACAAGGGTGAATAAGAAGTCGAGCGGGGTCATATTTCAGGGCCCAATGTATGGTAGTAGCTGAATCATGGATCACAAACACAGAACTCAGTTCCTGAGGACGGCTACAATGAGACAACCCACCATGTACTCCTACATGGCCTCTCACCGCTACCTTTACCAAATCGTGTTCACACACTTAGCTCACACACAGTAGGACATGTTCACACGCCTCTGATTCATCCCCGATGAATCAGACCTGACTCAACTCTAAGCAGTAGCAGGCATGACAAACAAGCATGAATGAGTAGGCACATCAGGGCTCAAACAACTCCTACTCATGCTAGTGGGTTTCATCTATTTACTGTGGCAATGACAGGTCATGCAAAGGATAAAGGGGTTCAGCTACCGCAGCAAGTATCAAATATGTCGTTGTTGTCCTAATGCAGTAAAAGAGAGCAGGAGCGAGAGAGTGGGATTTTATCGAAATGAACAAGGGGGTTTTGCTTGCCTGGCACTTCTGAAGATAACATTGAGTCTTCATCAGTGTCAACGATCACGTCATCGGTATCACGTCTATCGAGAGGGGACAAATACCGGCAACACAAAAGGGAACACAATCAATGCAATGCACAATATGATGCATGATCATGACATGGCAAAATGAATGTGTTTTGAGCTAATGCAACTAGCAACAGATTAAATGAAGTTGGTTTGAATACAAGATTCAAATTCAAACTCCATATGTGATTATTTAAATGCCCTTTACTTCATTTGCCTAAACAGTAGTGATAAGTTGTTCTAACATGCACGAAAATGGTACAGATGGATTCCTTGAATTTTTCTGATAATTTTTCATATATAATTTATTAAATTTGGAGTTACGGTTAATTTTCTATGATTTATTGAAGTTTTAGGCATTTTCTGGAATTATTAAATCATTAAGATTATTCAATTCCAGAAAATACTTATTGCGTCAGCCTCACGTCACAGTGACGTCAGCAGGGTCAACTGGGCGCCCCAGGTCAAATCTGACGTGTGGGGGCCACACGTCAGTGACACAGGAGCTAATCCCGGTCAAACCCAACGCTGACTGGGGTTTGACCAGGGGTGGGGCCCGCTGTCAGTGGCCTAGGGGGTTGATTAGTGTGTGTGTGTGGGGGGGGGGGTTAGCCGCTAATGATGCCCACGTCATCATCGCCGGACTTACGCCGGCGGCGACCAAAATGGCGGCGGCAACGCGCCGGACTTGCGCTAAAGGCGACGGAGGCGGCGGCTGGGGGCACCGGGGCGTAGCCCGGGCTCTCCCGCATCTGATGGGGTAGGTGGGAGGCTGCGGGAACGCCGGGGCTCGTCGGAACGGAGCTCGCGGCGGCGCCGGAGTTCGGGTGGTAACGGGCGCGAGGCCCTGGTGGGGTTTTGGGCAAGCTGAGCTGCGCATGGGCTTCCTGTGAGCCCCACGAGCTCAAAGCCGTGCTCGGACGCGACCGAAACAGGCCATGGCCGCGACGGCAGGATGGCCGGCGGCAGCGAGCTCCGGTCGTCGGCAAAGTGGCAGCTGCGGTGTGCAAACGAGAGAACGGAGAGGGGGAACAGCACAGGAGCTCACAGCGGGTGCAGTGGTGACCTCGGCGAGCTCGGGGAGGCACCGGAGCCGACGAATTTGACGAAGATGGCCGGCGGGTCCGAGGTAGAAGACGACGTCGATGGCGGTGATGCGGCACGTCCGGGGCCTCGTGGCTCGTTGAGGAGGTAGAGGGAGGACCCGCGGAGCTTCCTGGGGCGTCGGTGAGGCTAGGGGTGGCCGGTGGCCATGGGTACGGCGACGATGGCGGCGAGCTCCGCTCGGTGGTGTGCGCGAGAGGGAAACAAAGGAGGGAATGGGGTCCAGGGGGAGAGAGGGGAGGTGCAGGGGGCGAGGGCGTCTCTGTGGCGTCGCGAGGGAGTCGGGGAGGCTGCCACGGCGAAGCAGGAGGTGGCCGGCGCTCTTCGGGCGCGCGCCACGCCTCGCCTCTGCCTACTGGCAGAGGAAGAAGAGGACAAGGGGGGGAAGGAGGTGGGCTGGGCCGCGCTGGGCCGGTCCTGTTGGGCTGCACGGGTAAGTGGCCAGGTAAAACTCTTCTCTCTCTTTCTATTTCTGTTTTTTTATTGTTTTCTATTTTGTTCTGTTTTATTTTAGTTTAGTAAAATACTAAACCATTTTAATAAATTCTGTAGTTTATTATGTGGCTTACTAAAATATATACAAAGCCACTCACAAACTTCCAGAATTATTTGGTGTCATATTTAATATATATATTAAATATAAATCCAAAGCAAATAGTTATTGGATTAATTCAAATGGCCAAAATAAATATCTCTGTGACTCCAAAAATATTGGTTTAAATTTTACCTCTCACCAATATTTCCATGGAATAACAGGAACATTTTCTTGGACTCATTTGATGAAATTTAAATGTTGGTTATTTTTAGAGGTCTTCTGAGGCTTTGAAAATTCCTCAATTCAATTTCATTTGAATTTAAACATGATGCTCACATGAGGTCTAGCCTAGTGCATTACTAGAAGCTAGGGATGTGACAACTCACCCCCACTAAACAAGAATCTCGTCTCGAGATTCAAGCATAGAGTAGGCTGAAGGGGAAACGCAACTAGTATAATCTTCACGATCCAGGGTGCACTTCAGTTGAACGTTGATTCATTCACCATCGTTGTCTTGATGTCTTGCTCTGAGAAATCCTGCCAACATGACATGGAGGGAAGGAGACTCTAGAAGGGTCAATCTTCTTGAAGATCGAACAACTCACGGAATGAGGCATAGGACCATCTCTCGGGTTGAGACACGAGATACACATCAAGAGGGGTGGAAAGAAACGGATGACGAAGGTTCACTAGGTAGACAACAATTCCACACCTAAGAAGGTGGTAAACGATTGTCCACGTAGCGAGGAGTTGAGTTGCCATGATACCACGACGAAACATCCTGAAGGAGGGTGATTCGTAGATTATCCCCTTAAGTGGCAAAAGGAATTACCTTTGATTCAAAGATCATTGAAACTCTTTATACCAGCCTAAGGCAATCACAAGCGATCATTTGGAGGGGGTCGGTAGAATGGCATACTCGGACTTGGATGATGTGGATTACCTTGTTGAAGACAACGCAATGGATGATTTTTGCTTATCACCGGAAATGGAAGAGACCCATGGTAGAATGGCACATTGGCGGTGCAAGCTAGGAACAAAATGCAAATGCTGGGAATGATTCTGGTAACTGGGGAAGAACCCAACAATAGAGAGTGAATTCACCGTTTGAAAAGATCATAGCATTGCCGAGGAAACTGAGAGCAATCTCGGTTAGTGCCGATGATAACACGTAGCGCTTGTGCGTGCTCTCAAGAACTTGAGCATTTCCACATTCATCAAGGTTTTACCAACATCCGTGTCAAGGATTCTGGCAACACAACTTACTAACATGATGAATAGCGATGGACGATGCAGATGCAAAGGAGGATAACACTTTCTCAGATTTCACCTTAGCGAGCCAAGGAACAAAATCTGGACGATCGACCGAGAGACATTTAGCACTCCGCTTCTAATGTTCTCCTTGATGTGCTAGTGTAACCCATTCATAGATATGGTTTGATATCTAGAACATCAAGTAAAAAGATCGGACTTCGGAACACAGAAATCCATAGGGGCAACTAGGGAGTAAATCCTACGAAATCCCTATGAGGAGGTGGCCAACTTCTTCAATCAAGATACTACAATAATGGATCTTCCGGCTGGGTGTGTTGGCCACGACATCCACTTTACCGGTTATAGAGGGACCAATATTATAGTTCTTGGGAAAGGTTCCAAACCATCATATCTGCCTGAGATTCAGATCTGGTTGGTGTCAGGATATTCCAGACTCATCGAGTCTAGAAAGAAAAATGAAAGTTTGCAACACAAATCGACGAGATGACGTTGCGAGATTCTCGGGGAATGAGCTACGATAGTAAGCTCCAAAACATGAGCTGGTGCTGCTACAAACATGTGAACACATTGTTCCAGACAAGCATGACCACAAAGTAGTCTTATAATAAAAACACTACCGAGTTCAGGAGGGGGAACCATCAACGAGGGTATCGAAGTCCTTACATAAGTCCGGATTAGCTCTTATGAAGAAACTCCTTCTCCTTGAACAAATCAATCAGTGGCTTGGTGTGCTAGGGATACATATAGATTGAAGGTTGCAAGTCTTCAAACCACAGCATTCTTCGCACGTGTGCATGACTGATTTGGAATGATTCCAAAGAAAGCAACATTGACTTTCTCGAATCCACGGCGGCAACTTGCATCAGATGCACATGAATTAAAGGAAGTCACTACCTTCATCCAAACATATGCTTCATGAGCTAGCATGAACAAATGCTTTCAAAAGTTTCCAACACTAGCTTAATGTTCAACAAAATTATGGAGGAGATAAGGATGTTGTCAATGGGCTCAACAACAATTCATCTAGGTTTCCTTTTAAAAGGAATTCCATAGTTAAGTGAACACGGTGATAGCATTGGTCAGACCTAAAAGATATAATGGTGTATGCTCGAGGGATCAACCACGAATAAGACAACATTACGAGCATCGTTGGTACTGATTTGATTTGACGATAGCCCACACTCAAATCAAAGGATTGATAAGACAATAGGTCCAGCAACTGATCACAAGGACCAATCGATGAAGATATCATCTTTCTTCAACACACACTACACAAGAATATCCCTTTGGAACGAACTAAGTCAGACAAGCTTTTATCTTCCAACTCTCCAAGTTGTTGTCTAGCTTAACCAACTAGCTCAGGGATATCTAACACCGATTATTGGAGAAAGGATGGTTTACAGGATAAACCAAGTTGATCACGAACTCAACATAGCGGTCAGGTGACAACCTGGTAATACTTCTGAGAAGACATTCAGAAAATCACGAACCACCGATATGTTACTAAGCTCGAGAACAATCTTGCTTTTTGGGGCAAGACGATATGATCAAATGAGTGAGGACTGGACAAGATCCTAGCTCATCAATCGAAGGGTGCACCGAAATAAGGACTAGGTAGCACGATCAGTCTTAGAGGGATGATTCAAAAACCAACATGCTAAGATTGAAATTATTATCCTTTAACTACCAAGCAACGAGGTTGCTGGGAGTATTGATTTCACACATCACAATTCATTTGTCGGTATTCCGGTTGCATCAACACGATGGCCGAGGAATGACTAATGATGGTGAGAAGTATTACTACGTCAAAATTCATGAGAGTTGGTGCAGTTCTCATGACAATTCTGACATAAAGGGGTTAATACTCCAAGGTAGAACAGAACCAAAAGCTGGATTGGCATTTGATCTGCGGAATACAACTACTTTGACCCCATCTTAGATATGGAAGAGGTACTGGAGTTTGTTTCTCCTAGTCATTCCGCGATAAAATGGCTTGACGGACCACAAGAGTAATAGGCATCGATAAACGAACGCACGCATACTCTTGACTATCAATTGATAGACGAGGGCCAGAAAACAACTAAAGAGGGACAACTCAAAAGAACATATGATTTTCCAAGTTGTGGATGCATGGACTAGCATGTCGAACGAATTCAACATATTTCTTCCGGATAACCCATGCAGAAAGGTAGAACTGGCAGAGTCACAATATAGAATCGGGAACCCATCGAGAGCACTCTGATTGTGATCTTTCGATCAGCGAGGAACATCTGCCATAAACGGTTCATAGTATTTGGAAGAAGGAAATACCACGGACCTCGAGGACTAATGCAAGGGTTACTAATATCCTGAAGGAACTAGCAACACTATCAACATGATTTAAGTAGAGTGAACCTCGGGTTCAAAAACCCAGGAATAGAATACCTACTACTAAGTAGCATCACGGGATGCTTTCGAGAATGATGGCCAGAATCATCACACTGGGAACACAAATCATGGCTAAATTACTAGATGATCCCCTAAGACACCTAGGGTCATAATAATAACTCCAACATAAAGGTCGAGGCAGTAAAGTACCTCAACTCACTGATTTGTGTGATTAATCTGACCAAAGGCACATCGGAAACAGGAGGAAGGGATTTGCAAATGCATCAGACTGTTTGGAAACCTGGGATGACTCGGACAGCATAGCGGCTGTAAATGCTCAGAAAAGATTTGAGACATTCACAAAAATGGTGGCATAACCACTCAGAAGCACAATATCAAGGTTTCGAGATCAACAGTTAACATACGGAAGTAGTAGGAGCTGAACTGAGGCTTGAATCAACAATCTAATAAGTCTACGGATTAGTAACACGTGATCCTGATAGAAAGAAGAGATAGCCTAGTTCTTAATCCCCGTAGAAGATAAGATGATAACTCAGATCAGAAGGGCATAAGGTATAAGGAGTAAAAAGAGCCTTACGTTCCATCCCACAATCAATTCCCTTACATATAACTAAAGCATTTCTAGACTCAACTTCGACCAGTTTGGCTTGGTAATCCTACAGGCAGTCAAGCTCTGATACCAACGCTGTCAGGACCCCGACTCAATGCCACATCGATCTAGCATGTAACACCTCATATCACTTTGCGGCCTCACGCACGGTATTCCACGGGTGTCGCCTTACCTTAGCCCGGGACCGTTTGCGCCTTTTGGCACACGTATATGACAGTGTCGCTAGCATCCATATGATAAAGAGCCCGGGCTGACATGGCTAGTCGTAAACCCAAAGTGGCACAGACTTACAGGGACAGGCATCCATGACCCAGCATCAAACGTGTCGGTCATCAGCGAGTGAAACCAGGCTGTAGCACTGGGCTAGCAGGACTCCGGTGAACCGGGCTGTAGCGGGCTAACAGGACTCCGGTATTCATCGCGTGACATTTCCCCGAAGGGACAGACACAGGAACGAAGAAGGACACATGCCGGCCAGCCTAAGTGTTCCGGAGCAGTAGCAAGCTACCATGGCTCGGTGGAAACACTAGGAGACATTTCCCCGTAAGAGAGGCTACTAAAGATAAACAACTAGATGGTCAGATCCCACACATACCAAGCATTTCAATAACATACACACAATATGCTCGATATGTGCAATACAACATGGCATCACAAAATGACTCTACGACTCAAGTAGTTTATTCAATAGGCTCCAAGGAGCGAGATATTACAAACATGGGTCTCATGACCCAACACTCAGAGCATACAAGTCAAAGCACAAGCGGAAGCTATCATGTCTGAGTACAGACAACTATAAATGAAAAAGGCTGAGAAGCCTGACTATCTATCAGATCCTGCCGAGGGCACAAGATCGTAGCTGAGGTATCAAGCTAAACGTCGAAGACCACGCGGAATTACTAGTGAGACTAAAGTCTCTCTGCAAAAACATAAAATAGGAAAACGTGAGTACAAATGTACCCAGCAAGACTTACATCAGAACTAACTACATATGCATCATTATCAACAAAGGGATGGTGGGGTTTAACTGCAGCAAGCCAGCTTTGACTCGGTGGCTATCCTAAACTACGACTGCAATGTAACTCCTTTGAGGTGGCGCACACGAGTCCACATATTCACCATAGCAATACACCACTATGGATCCGCTCCCGTTCCCCTACGAGAACGCCATCCATAACACTCACGCTTATCTTGCGTATTTTAGAGTATCCACTTTCACTTGTCTATGAACTGATATAAGCAACCCAGAAGTCCTTTACCGCGGACACGGCTATTTGAATAGATGATGTTAACCCTGCAGGGGTGTACTTCTTCATACATGTTTCCACCACTTAGCGTCTGCACACGACATGTGCTCGGCAGACTTCAAGCGAAAGCCGACGTGGGTGTAGACCACGACCTACCTAAACACTCAAGTCTCTAGTCCAGGTTTATCGCCTATTCGGGTTCCATCCATGAGGAGATCCGGCTGGAGTTTCGCTCACAGCCCCAAACGATGTGAACAGGGTTCCATGACACCAAACGGGCGCCCGGTTTACCCGGCCACGTGCCTACCGCATCACAGCCCACCCCTACGGTCAGCGCTGTCCACGGCCTCCAGCATACTACAAACACCAGAAACTACTTGCAACTCCTGGACAGAGGACAAGGGTGAATAAGAAGTCGAGCCGGGTCATATTTCAGGGCCCAATGTATGGTAGTAGCTGAATCATGGATCACAAACACAAAACTCAGTTCCTGAGGACGGCTACAATGAGACAACCCACCATGTACTCCTACATGGCCTCTCACCGCTACCTTTACCAAATCGTGTTCACACACTTAGCTCACACATAGTAGGACATGTTCACACGCCTCTGATTCATCCCCGATGAATCAGACCTGACTCAACTCTAAGCAGTAGCAGGCATGACAAACAAGCATCAATGAGTAGGCACATCAGGGCTCAAACAACTCCTACTCATGCTAGTGGGTTTCATCTATTTACTGTGGCAATGACAGGTCATGCAAAGGATAAAGGGTTCAGCTACCGCAGCAAGTATCAAATATGTCGTTGTTGTCCTAATGCAGTAAAAGAGAGCAGGAGCGAGAGAGTGGGATTTTATCGAAATGAACAAGGGGGTTTTGCTTGCCTGGCACTTCTGAAGATAACATTGAGTCTTCATCAGTGTCAACGATCACGTCATCGGTATCACGTCTATCGAGAGGGGACAAATACCGGCAACACAAAAGGGAACACAATCAATGCAATGCACAATATGATGCATGATCATGACATGGCAAAATGAATGTGTTTTGAGCTAATGCAACTAGCAACAGATTAAATGAAGTTGGTTTGAATACAAGATTCAAATTCAAACTCCATATGTGATTATTTAAATGCCCTTTACTTCATTTGCCCTAAACAGTAGTGATAAGTTGTTCTAACATGCATGAAAATGGTACAGATGGATTCCTTGAATTTTTCTGATAATTTTTCATATATAATTTATTAAATTTGGAGTTACGGTTAATTTTCTATGATTTATTGAAGTTTTAGGCATTTTCTGGAATTATTAAATCATTTAAGATTATTTCAATTCCAGAAAATACTTATTGCGTCAGCCTCATGTCACAGTGACGTCAGCAGGGTCAACTGGGCGCCCCAGGTCAAATCTGACGTGTGGGGGCCACACGTCAGTGACACAGGAGCTAATCCCGGTCAAACCCAACGCTGACTGGGGTTTGACCAGGGGTGGGGCCCGCTGTCAGTGGCCTAGGGGGTTGATTAGTGTGTGGGGGGGGGGTTAGCCGCTAATGATGCCCACGTCATCATCGCCGGACTTACGCCGGCGGCGACCAAAATGGCGGCGGCAACGCGCCGGACTTGCGCTAAAGGCGACGGAGGCGGCGGCTGGGGGGCACCGGGGCGTAGCCCGGGCTCTCCCGCATCTGATGGGGTAGGTGGGAGGCTGCGGGAACGCCGGGGCTCGTCGGAACGGAGCTCGCGGCGGCGCCGGAGTTTGGGTGGTAACGGGCGCGAGGCGCTGGTGGGGTTTTGGGCAAGCTGAGCTGCGCATGGGCTTCCTGTGAGCCCCACGAGCTCAAAGCCGTGCTCGGACGCGACCGAAACAGGCCATGGCCGTGACGGCAGCATGGCCGGCGGCAGCGAGCTCCGGTCGTCGGCAAAGTGGCAGCTGCGGTGTGCAAACGAGAGAACGGAGAGGGGGAACAGCACAGGAGCTCACAGCGGGTGCAGTGGTGGCCTCGGCGAGCTCGGGGAGGCACCGGAGCCGACAAATTTGACGAAGATGGCTGGCGGGTCCGAGGTAGAAGACGACGTCGATGGCGGCGATGCGGCACGTCCGGGGCCTCGTGGCTCGTTGAGGAGGTAGAGGGAGGACCCGCGGAGCTTCCTGGGGCGTCGGTGAGGCTAGGGGTGGCCGGTGGCCATGGGTACGGCGACGATGGCGGCGAGCTCCGCTCGGTGGTGTGCGCGAGAGGGAAACAGAGGAGGGAATGGGGTCCAGGGGGAGAGAGGGGAGGTGCAGGGGGCGAGGGCGTCTCCGTGGCGTCGCGAGGGAGTCGGGGAGGCTGCCACGGCGAAGCAGGAGGTGGCCGGCGCTCTTCGGGCGCGCGCCACGCCTCGCCTCTGCCTACTGGCAGAGGAAGAAGAGGACAAGGGGGGGAAGGAGGTGGGCTGGGCCGCGCTGGGCCGGTCCTGTTGGGCTGCACGGGTAAGTGGCCAGGTAAAACTCTTCTCTCTCTTTCTATTTCTGTTTTTTTTTATTTATTGTTTTCTATTTTGTTCTGTTTTATTTTAGTTTAGTAAAATACTAAACCATTTTAATAAATTCTGTAGTTTATTATGTGGCTTACTAAAATATATACAAAGCCACTCACAAACTTCCAGAATTATTTGGAGTCATATTTAATATATATATTAAATATAAATCCAAAGCAAATAGTTATTGGATTAATTCAAATGGCCAAAATAAATATCTCTGTGACTCCAAAAATATTGGTTTAAATTTTACCTCTCACCAATATTTCCATGGAATAACAGGAACATTTTCTTGGACTCATTTGATGAAATTTAAATGTTGGTTATTTTTAGAGGTCTTCTGAGGCTTTGAAAATTCCTCAATTCAATTTCATTTGAATTTAAACATGATGCTCACATGAGGTCTAGCCTAGTGCATTACTAGAAGCTAGGGATGTGACAATGGCCACACATCATTGGATAATAATATGAAGCATAAAGCAAAGTACTACACACATGCTCCTAGGCGGGAGGTTGGTAGGAGTTAACCATCGCACGCCCCCAACCTTCACACAAAGATAAACAATCGAAATACAATGCGCACCAATTTGGTTAAATAGTTAGTAGACCATACGTGCATGCTTCGGGAATCACAAACCTTAACACCAACATCCTTACTAAACACAACCATCTACTAGTACCTCCCACATATTATCATCTCAATATCGCAAAACTATTGCAAGGAATCAAACATATCATATTCAGTGATCCACAAGTTTTATGTAGGATTTTATGACTAACCATGTGAATGACCAATTCCTGTCATCTCTCTAAATTGATATAAGTGAAGCAAGAGAGTTTAATTCTTTCTACAAAAGATATGCCCATGCTCTAACAAATATAAGTGAAGCGAAAGAGCATTCTACAAATGGCGGGTTTCTATGTGAAGAGAAACAGGCAATCCAAACTTCAAATGATATAAGTGAAGCACATGAAGCATTCTATAAAGCCACACTCAAAAGATATAAGTGAAGCGCAATGAGCATTCTATAAATCAACCAAGGAATATCTCATACCAGCATGGTGCATAAAAGAAAAGTGAAAACTAAATGCAAAAGACGCTCCAAGACTTGCACATATCGCATGAACGAAACGAATACGAAAACATACCAATACTTGTTGAAGAAAGAGGGGATGCCTTCCAGGGCATCCCCAAGCTTAGACGCTTGAGTATCCTTGAATATTTACTTGGGGTTCCTTGGGCATTCCCAAGCTTGAGCTCTTGCCTCTCTTCCTTTTCCTCATATCGAGACCTCCTCGATTAGACACTTCATCCACACAAAACTTCAACAGAAAACTCGATAAGATCCGTTAGTATAATAAATAAAATTAGTACTCTAGGTACTATTGCAAACCAATTCATATTTTGTTTTTGCATTGTGTCTACTGTAATATAGTTTTTACATGCCTTAATCCACTAATATAAATTGATAGATTCATCAAAACAAGCAAACTATGCATCAAAAACAGAATCTGTCAAAAACAGAACAGTCTGTAGCAATCTGAGTATCCACCATACTTATGGTACCCCAAAAATTATACCAAAATTGGGAAAAATAAACAATTTGTACATAAAGACAGTTCAAAACTAATCAGAACCGTTTGACGTTCCAGTTAAAAATGTAAAATCGCGCACTACAGCCAAAGTTTTTGTCCTGCACCGTACAAACCAACAAGCATTGTAAACATCCTAAAGGCAAACCTTGGCACATTATTTTTATAATACAAAGGAATTGTACAAGGGGATAATTATTTTTGACTAAAAGTTTCTGTAATCAAGATTCACAAAGTTTCCGTGAGCATGAACAAAGTTCAAGGAGCTCTCCCACTTCAACAATGCTAGTCTCTCTCACTTTCACTTTCCTTTTTGAAAAGTTTTCGGTTTCCCCTCTTTATTTTTTTGTTTTTAGACTATATTAAAGCACTCAACAGAAATAAATGAGTCTCTAAAACTTCCGGGTTGTCTCCCTGGCAGTGCTTCTTTAAAGCCATTAAGCTAGGCATATAGTGCTCAAGTAATGAATCCACCTGGATCCCAAGGTATATCGAAGCCAATTTTAATTAACAATGATTTGTAATTTAGTAGTGAGCACAAAGAAACATATATAATGCAACAATGAAGTCTAACTCTCTTCCTATGCATCGGCATGTCATAAAAGAACAATTCATGCACACATAGTAAAGGCCAATGCATAGTATAAGAAGTTTCTTGCAATTCTATCATATTGGAAACATAGAGAGGTGGAGATATAATTCCTCTCTCATAATAATTGCAAGTAGGAGCAGCAAGCACATGCATATCACATTCATCAAAATTATCATGTGCAATGGTAAAAGGAAACCCATCAATATAATCCTTAATAAGCACAAACTTCTCCGATATAGTGTAGTTTGGAGAATTCAAAGAGATAATAGGACTATCATGCGTGGGTGAAATAGCAACAATTTCATGTTTAACATAAGGAACTATAGCAAGTTCATCTCCATAAGCATAATTCATATTGGCATCTTGGCCAGAAGCATACCAAGCATCATCAAAAAGGGATATTTCAAGAGAATCGACGGTATCATAACAATCATCATAGCAATCATCCTTCGGTAAGCACGAAGGGGAATTAAACAATGTATGAGTTGAAGAGTTACTATCATTAGAAGGTGGGCACGGGTAGCTAATCCGCTCTTCCTCCTTTTGTTCTTCGCTCTGCCCATCATCTTTTTTATCCAATGAGCTCACAGTTTCAGTAATTTCTTCTTCCATAGATTCTTGCAAAATATTAGTCTCTTCTTGGACAGCAGAGACTTTCTCAATAAATGCATCAATATTGTAATTGTATTCATAATTCTCATAACAATATTTAAGTATAGAAAAATTTTAAGGTCTATAAACTGAATCATCAAAATCGTCAAACACTTTAAACATAGATTCAATCTCATAAGCACCCATAACAGCAACAAATTCTTCTATTTGTTCCACATCATAGTAATCGTAGATACCATTAGCATAAGAAGCCAAGGTTTTATCATCATTAAATTTGCATGAAAAGGGAAGGTGTGGAGCCTTCATCCTAGAGCAACAAGTATAATCATATATCAAGCATAGTTGATGAGCATACCAACGCAACATATGAATTTGATCCCATAATAGTTTCCCTTTTTGTGTCAAGCGATAATCCCTAAAGTATTCACGTTGATCCAACGTGTCTCCTATAACATAACTGAATGGTGTTTTCTCAGGATTATCAAAGTAGTACATATTATCTTTCACATAACCATCATCGAGGGTTTCAGGAGGTTCCCCACCTCCATGAGCAGCAAGTACACCTAATTTTTTTGGTATTTCGTGTTCCATCTCCATAACTAAAGATAGAGAACAACTAAGAACAGCAAATAAAATTTACTTAGTGATAAAGCAAACAAGAACACATGAGAATATTCACCCCACGCTATGACTCCCCGGCAACAGCGCCAGAAAAAGGTCTTGATAACCCGCAAGTATACGGGATCAATGTAGCCTCTTTCGCTAAGTAAGAGTGTCGAACCCAACGAGGAGCAAAAGGTAGAACAAATATTCTCTCAAGTCCTATGTGCCACTGATACGACTCTACGCACGCTTAGTGTTCGCTTTACCTAGAACAAGTATGGAACTAGAAGTACTTTGTAGGTGTGATAGTATAGGTTTGCAAGATAATGAAGAACACGTAAATAAAAGCTAGGGGCTGTTTAAATAAAGAAGCAATAAATTAAATATAGCGAGTGTGGAAAAGTGGTGGTAGGAGTTGTGAAATTGTCCCTAAGCAATTGACTACTTTACTAGACCAATAATCACTATTGCAATTCTATTTGAGGGAGAGGCATAAGCTAACATACTTTATCTTCTTGGATCATATGCACTTATGATTGGAACTCTAGCAAGCATCCACAACTACTAAAGATCATTAAGGTAAAACCCAACCATAGCATTAAAGTATCAAGTCCCCTTTATCCCATACGCAAACAACGTACTTACTCGGGTCTGTGCTTCTGTCACTCATGCCACCCACCATAAGCAAATCATGAACACATTGCAAACCCTACAGCAGGAATCCCTCACGCTTGTGCGACACGGAGGGAACAATAGGACATCACCAATAATAAAACATACAATTCAAACCAATCATAGAAATTCATCAATCACTGGTAGGACAACGAAAATCTACACAGACATCATAGAATGGCAACACATCATTGGATAATAATATGAAGCATAAAGCACCATGTTTAAGTAGAGGGTACAGCGGGTTGCGGGAGAGTGGACCACTGGATATAGATGGGGGAAGGTGATGGAGATGTTGGTGAAGATGGCGGAGGTGTTGGTGAAGATCGCGGTGATGATAATGGCCCCCGGCAGCATTCCGGCGCCACCGGAAGCAAGGGGGAGAGAGCCCCCCTTCTTCTTCTTCTTCCTTGACCTTCTCCCTAGATGGGATAAGGGTTTCCCCTCTGGTCCTTGGATCCCATGGCGTGGGAGGGGCGAGAGCCCCTCCGATATTGGATCTGTCTCTCTGTCTCTCTGTTTCTGTGTTCCTAGATTTTGCCCTGGCACCATTTCTTTTATATCCGGAGATCCGTAACTCCGATTGGATTAAAACCTTTGCCCAAATATTTTTCCAAAAATTAGCTTTCTTGCGGCCAAAGAAGGGCATCAACCGCCTTACGAGGGGCCCACGAGGGTGGGGGGTGCGCCCACCTAGAGTGAGCGTGGGCCCCTATCTTGTGGCCACCTCGGGCACCGTCTCGCGTTGATTTTACTTCCCAAAAATCACAAATATTCCAAAATAATTCTCCGTTCATTTTTATCCCGTTTGGACTCCGTTTGATATGGGGTTTTTGTGAAACATAAAACATGCAACAGACAAGAACTAGCACTGGGCAGTGGATCAATATGTTAGTCCCAAAAATAATATAAAAAGTTGCCAAAAGTATATGAGAGTTGAATAATATTGGCATGGAACAATCAAAAATTATAGATACGACGGAGATGTATCAAGAAGCAACCAAGCGGATGAGCAAAGCTCTCACACAAATATGAGATAAACCAATGCTAACCCTAAGTAGAAGGAGGAGAAGGAGGTCTATTTATAGTCTAAGTGCAAAAGGGGGCAGAATGAAAGGGTACATGGGCCTCGGGCCCGAAGCTACGCACACACAGGCAGTGGATGTCCGGTCTCTTGCGGAGGTCCAAACGTCCAGTAGGGCTCGGACTTCCACTAATTTCATTCTATAATAGTGGTACCGGACGTCCGGAGGTGGCCAGTCGTTTGGTCGCCAGTTGCCCGGTCGCTTCGGACTTCCGCAGAATCGGCTCGGGTGTGGAATTGCCGGTCGTCCGGTGGGGGCCAGACGTCCGCTCGCTAGAAGTGTTGCCGGTCGTCCGGAGGAGGCCGGACGTCCGCTCGCAGTAGCTTTTGTCGGCTGGGACTTGGGTCGGCTGGGCCTTCAGGAGACGAACGTCCGGTCCTATCGGACGTCGGCTGGCTGGAGCGTCAGGCGCCGGACGTCCGGTCCTGGTCGGACGTCCGATAGCCGGAGCTTCTTGGGTAGCTCTTCTTCTTGTCCTTTGAACTCGGTGTCCTCGCCATCTTGTCCATTGGATGTAGTTGTTCCATGGCCTTCCTCCAAGTACCTGATCACACATAGTGTTTCCGCTGGAGGTAGTAGCCATGTCTCATGTGTAGAAAGTAGTAGTTCGGAGAGGTGCGGGTTCACCTTATCTTTGATAGCCTTTGCTCGAGCTCTTGTCATTGGTCCACGTGGTGTCATGGGAGATGCAGATACGTCCACGGGGATGATGATGGGATGCTCCGCATCATCACTACCCACCAAGGCGTGCCTAGAGGGGTTGGCGCGCCCTGGTGCCTAGTGGGCACATGGGTGGCCCCCTCTGGTATGTCTTTGCTCCAATATTTTTTTATATATTCAAAAATAATTCTTCGTAAAATTTCAGCTCATTTGGAGATGTGTGGAATAGGTATCTCTAACATAGCTTTTTCAGGTCCAGAATTCCAGCTAACGGTATTCTCCCTCTTGTAAACCTTGCATATTATGAGAGAAAATGCATTAGAATTACTCTACAAAGTGTTATATTGAATAAAAACACTGTAAATAACATTAGGAATAAATGATGCAAAATGGATGCATCAGTCTTCGACAAGGGAATCGTCCTCAGCATAGAAGACAAGTTCGGGGCTACTACCGGTGTCCTAGATTATGGGGTACTAATCCAGTCAGCCCATTCTCCTCGGATTGGGCCAATGGGCACTCATTCATTCTCAATAAGGACTCCAGAGGCTGTATGCAACGGGCCTGGTCAAGACTACATCTGCCGAAGACTTGTCATATACTCTAGGGCTTCTCCTGTCGCCCTGGACCTAGATACCGACCTTGTAACCCTAGATGCCCTACCTGGCGTGTATATAAGCCGTAGGGTTTAGCCCGTAGAGGGGACATCAACGCAATATCGTTCACCTGGCCCTAGAGTTAGACCACATCTTACATTCTCGAGGTAGATCAACTCTGTACTAATTACATCTATATCAATATAAAAAAGAGTAGGATGTAGGGTTTTACCTCCATCAAGAGGGCCCAAACTTGGGTAAAACATCATTTCTCTATTCATGTTGCCATCTGTCCGAGATCCACAGCTCGGGAACCCCTACCCCGAGGTCTGCCGGTTTTTACACTATCAGTGCAGCGAACATTTGTGTTTGTCGCCCGAACCTGTGCACAGGCATGCTGACGATTATACACCAATTACCAAGACATGACAAAAGATAAGCCAGAGAAACCGCTCTTCATGAGATCAAGGAGTACATTAAGAAGATCAAGTCAACAGGAGAACACCTCAGGAAGGCCTCCTGATGTAGGGCGGAACCCTATGGTGATGATCTTTCACGTTTGGAGTGGATCCTACGGAGAAACACGAGGAATGCGCGGAAGAACACAAGGGAAAACACGGGGAGAACGGGAGAAACACTCAACCGGCAAGTATTTGATCACACAAAGGCTAGAACACCGAACACATAAGGTAGCACAAGATTCAAAATCAACAAAGGAAGATACAAGAGTAACCGTTCTTCTCCGTGAGGAGATCTTGATTGTCTTCTCCGGATGGAGGCCTTGAATCCGAATGGATCTTCTCCGAGGAGGCACGGGGCCTCACATGGAGTAGATACGGTACATATGAGCTATGCTCTATCTCAAGATGAGCTATCACAATGCTAACCCTAGCTAGGAGGTGGGAGAGACCTATTTATAGTCATAGTGCACATGGGAGTCAAAGTGAAGGGGGTACAAGGGCTCCAGCCCGTGGCTGCGGTGACTCAGGTGCCGGATGTCCGGAAGACGTCGGACGTCCGGAGGCTCGGGAGGGCCAGGACATCCGGAAGGGCTCGGACATACATAGATTCGACTCTGTCAGGGACGCGTCAGTCGTCTGAAGGGAGCCGGTCGTCCGAAGCTTCGGGAGGGTCCGTACGTCCGATGACCTTCGGTCTTCCATAAATTCGGCTCGGTCGCTAGTCGCCCGGTCGTCCGGTCCTCCTCGGACATTCGTAGATTTGGCTCGGGTGGTGAGGTACCAGACGTTCGGAGAGCTCGGTCGTCTGTGTCCAGGGAATCATCGGACATCTGGACTAGGTCGGTCGTCCAACGCCTGTACCTTACAAAGCAGCTCTTCTTCTTGTCCATCGAGCTCTTGTCATGGGTCCAAGTGGTGTTGCGGGAGATGTAGGTACGTCCATGGGGATGAGCGATGGATGCTCCGCATCATCTCCCCCCCCCTTGGGAAAGATCCGACCTCGGATCAAAAGCTTCATCTCCATGGTATGGCGCGAGGTCCTTGACGTTGATGATGTCGCTCACATTGTACTTGCCTCGTGGGAGGTCGATCTTGTAGGCGTTGTCATTGTAGCGTGCTAGCACCTTGAAAGGTCCATCGGCTTTAGGGAGAAGCTTGGACTTGCGTTCGTTGGGGAAGCGGTCCTTGCGAAGGTGTAACCACACGAGATCACCAATGTTGAAGATCATGGGTTGCTTGTTGACGTTGAGCTTGGTCGCTAGTTATTGTACTTGGCGCTCGATGGTATGCCTTGTATCCTCATGCCTCTTCTTGATGTAGCTTGCCCGTGCACTCGCATCCATGTTGGTGCGCTCTTGTAGAGGAAGAGGTAGAATGTCCAATGGTGACAACGGGTTGAAGCCGCAGACGACCTTGAAGGGGGACTTGCCGGTAGTCGAATGTCTTGCATAGTTGTAGGCGTACTCGGAGATGGGTAGACATGCCTCCCACTCCTTGATGTTCTTCTTGATCAACACGCGAAGTAGAGTGGAGAGAGTCCGGTTCATCACCTCCGTTTGGCCGTCGGTTTGAGGATGGTATGCGGATGAGAACAAGAGCTTGATTCCGAGCTTGGCGCATAGGGTCTTCCAAAAGTAACTCAAGAACTTGACATCACGATCGGAGACGATTGTCTTTGGTACTCCATGGTGTCGCAAGATTTCCCTACAAAAGAGATTTGCAATGTGTGAAGAATTGTCTATCTTGTTGCAAGGAATGAAATGTGCCATCTTAGAAAATCTATCCACAACAACAAACACGGAATCCTTTCCATTTTGAGTTCTAGGAAAACCAAGTACAAAATCCATGCTAATGTCTTCCCAAGGTTGATAAGGAATAGGAAAACACATGTATAGACCATGGGATTGAGCTTTAGACTTAGCTTTGCGACATGTTGAGCATCGGTTGGTGAAACGTGATACGTCGCGGAACATCTTGGGCCAAAAGTAGTTCTTGGAGAGCGTTGCGAATGTCTTGTCGCGTCCAAAATGTCCCACGAGTCCGCCTCCATGAGCCTCTTGCAAAAGGAGTAAACCAAGAGAAGACTTGGGAATGCATAGTTTGTTAGCTCTCATAAGATAAGCATCCTTGATATAATATTTGTACCAAGAAGTATGCATAAAAAACTTAGCATAAGGAATAGCAAAAGATGGATCATTAGCATACAAGTCTTTTATGTGCTCAAAACCAATAACATTTAACTCAAGTTTAGTGACAAGAGCGCATATGTGTGAAAGTGCATCCGCAACTACATTTTCCTTACCCTTAATGTACTTGATCACATATGGGAAAGATTCAATAAATTCACTCCATTTGGCATGACGCTTGTTCAACTTAGTTTGACCTTTTAAGTACTTAAGCATCTCATGATCGGTATGGATGACAAACTCATGAGGTCTAAGGTAATGTTCCCAAGCATGTAGCAGACGCACTAAAGCATACAATTCTTTGTCATAGATGGGATAGTTAAGTTGAGCACCGGAGAGTTTTTCACTAAAATAAGCAATGGCTCGTTTTTCTTGCATCAAAACTCCGCCAATTCCCGTACCACTTGCATTGCAATGAACCTCAAAAGTTTTCTCAAAGTTGGGAAAAGCAAGAATCGGAGCATGAGTAAGCAAACACTTGAGCTCATCAAAAGCGGTGGATTGCAAAGATCCCCAAACAAAAGGAGCATTCTTCTTACTCAAAGCATGCAAAGGAGCGGCAATAGTGCTAAAGTCTTTTACAAAGCGACGATCAAATCCTACAAGACCAAGAAAGCTATGCACTTGTTGCAAATTGGTGGGTTGGGGCCAAGTTTTAATTGCCTCAATCTTGGATTCATCAACATGGACACCCTTGGAAGAGACAACAAAACCCAAGAAAACCACTTTGTCAACACCAAACGTGCATTTTTTCAAGTTTACATAAAGACGTTCCTTGCGAAGGGTTTGCAAAACAGCCCTAACATGATTAATATGCTCTTTCATGGATTTGCTAAAAATAAGAATGTCATCAAAGTAAACCACAACAAAGACTCCAATGTAAGGTCGAAGCACATAATGCATAAGACGCACGAAAGTACCGGGAGCCTCCGATAAACCCATAGGCATAACTAACCACTCATATAAGCCAAATTTGGTTTTGAAAGCAGTTTTCCATTCATCACCCTCTTGTATGCGGATTTGATAATAGCCACTTTTAAGATCAATTTTTGAGAAAAAGTTGGCTCCGCTAAGTTCATCAAGCATATCATCTAAGCGAGGAATGGGATGCCTAGAGCGAACAGAAATAGTTTTTATAGGTCTACAATCGGAACACAAGCGGCAACTTCCATCTTGTTTAGGGACAAGTATAACGGGAACGGCACAAGGGCTTAGGCTTTCACGTACATGACCGTTGTTGATGAGTTGTTGTACTTGCCGTTGAATCTCCTTGGTTTCTTCGGGGTTGACGCGGTATGGAGCTTTGTTTTGGAGAGGCGCTCCGGGGATGAGGTCGATTCAATGCTCAATGCCTCGAAGAGGAGGTAGACCCGGAGGTAGCTCATCGGGGAAAACATCTTGGAATTCTTGCAAAAGAGATTGAAACACTAAAGGTAGCTCGTGAGAGGAGTCAGTTTTTGGTTCTCCATCCTTGCACATAAGGACAAAGTGCATCACACTCGATGGGTTCTCACACACTTCTCTCATCTCACGTTTTTTGGCAAATAGTATGAGGTTTTTCTCTCTAGGCGAAGAGGCGCTCAAGTTTTGCTTGTGGCTCTCACTCAGTTTTGGGTGGATCACTTTCTCACTCTTCTCTTCATGATGGGTGGCTTTCTTGTCGGCTATCACTTGACTAGGAGACATAGGTCGTAGAACATATTCCTTCCCTTTCATCTTGAAACTATAATGATTGTTGCGCCCATTGTGGATGACACCACGGTCGAATTGCCATGGTCGTCCAAGAAGGAGGTGGCAAACGGTCATTGGGACCACATCACACTCCAAAGTGTCTTCATATGCACCAATTTTGAAGGAGTCTTGGACCGTATGCTCAACTCGGATAGTGCCAGATTCACTTAGCCATTGAACTTTGTATGGGTGCGGGTGCTTCCTCTTTACCAATTGAAGCTTGGAGAATAGTTCTTCACTTGCCAAGTTGTGACAACTACCTCCATCGATGATGACCTTGACAGAACTTCCATTGATGCCGGCCTTAGTGTGGAAGATGTGGCATCGTTGGTGTCTTCTTCTTGTTGATGTTGAAGAGTCAAGACCTTGTAGACAACGAGAGCGGGGCTCGAATCCTCATCGCAAAAGACTTGATAATCTTCATCCTCGTTCACGTGCCGGTGCATGGCCACTTGCTCAAGAGCTGCCATCTCCTCGTCACTCATGGAGTCATAGGTGCCATCGTCGTTGAGGATCATGGTGCGCTTGTTTGTGCATTCATAGGACTTTTGGACACGGCCGCCGCAAGTGAAACACTTGAAGGAGCGTGCCTTGATGGTCTCATCGGTCGGAGTAGATGATGAAGCCGCGGCTTGAAGTTGTTTGTAGTAGGAGGAAGACGACTTGAGCTTGTCGAAGTTTTCTTGTAACTTGACTTGTCGTCGTTGCTTGTAGAAGGCTTGGTTGATGTATATGTTGGAGGAGTCATTGAAGTTTGGTTGTTGGAGAAGCCGTAGGTCTTGGATGAGTACTTGGCGTATTTGAAGTCATCTTGCACTTGACGTTCCGCCTTTGTAGCGTGATGCACAAACTCAATGAGGTTGGAGTAGGGTTGGAAGTCGGCGATTTTCTTGATGGGATGGTTGAGTCCATTCAAGAATCGTTCCATTGTTTGCTCATCATCTTCCGTGACATTGGCTCGAATCATGGCTATCTCCATTTCCTTGTAGTATTCTTCAACACTCTTTGCTCCTTGCTTGAGGAGTTGTAGCTTCTTGAAGAGATCGCGGTTGTAGTAGGTGGGCACAAAACGTGCTCGCATGACATCCTTCATTTTAGCCCAAGTGGTGATAAGTGGTTCACCTCTTGCTTCACGGCGCTCAAGGACTTGTTCCCACCATATGAGCACATAGTCTTGGAACTCAAGTGATGCCATAGCGATATTCTTCTCTTCCTCATAGTTGTGCAAACAAAAGATTTTGTCGACCTTCAATGCCCATGAGAGGTATTCTACGGGATCATTGCTTCCATTGAACTTGGGCATTGTGAATTTGAGCTTTCCATAGCGTTGCTCTTCATTATGTTGTTGGTGATGGTGATGATAACGCCCTTGACGTGGAGGGTGATCATCCTCATGTTGCTCTTGTCGTGGAGGAAGTCCATGATCAACTTGCTCTTGTTGAACTTGAGGTCGAAGTGGAGCTTGGGGAACTTGACGTTGCACACGCGGTTGATAGTTCCTCTCTTGGATTTCTTCTCGAAGGGCTTCCTCTTGATTGCGCTGTTCGCGATTGCGGTTGGCGATGGCCCGAGTTCATTCTTGAAGGGCACGTTGCGCCTCAAGAGCTTGCGCTTCTCATTGTTGTTGTTGAAGGCGTTGAGCCTCGGCGTCTTGTTCCTCTTGGTGTAGGCGCACTTGTTATTCCTCTTGGTGCCGTAGTCGTTGCCGTTCTTGAGCTTGTGCAAACGCGACTTGGTTTGAGTGAGGACGAAGGTCTTGCTCATCGACTTGCTCTTGTCAATGCTTGTCGTGTAGCGGGTTGCGAGATGCATGACGGTCTTGACGCGCGGCTCGACGAAGAGTGTTCGATGTCGGTGTACTTGAGCCAGAGAAGGTGTCGTCCGAGTGTCGACTTGAGCGGCTCCATCTTGAGGATGAGGTAGTAGAAGGAGCACGGTTCACCAACAAGGCGCGGATCTCGTCCATCCTTGTGTTGTTCTCTTGCTTATGCGCGTCGAGCTTGTTGTCGAAGTAGTCCTTGGTACATTGCTCAGAGTCGCAAGTCGGTGGCAAGGCTGTCGATGCGTTCGTTCATAGCTTGTTGCTCTTGATGCAACACTCGTTGTGCACCAAAGAGGTGGCTCTTGGTGACGTATGATGACATGTCGTCGTCTTGCTCGATGAAGAGTGGGTTGGTAGAAGTACTCGGCCTATCCATCATTCCAAGCAAAATGTGAGTGGTAGAAGGAGAAGAACTCATACCAATGTACCTTGACCGATGTTGACGATGAATCAAGTTCACTCAAATGCGGACAATGAAATAGCACTATTGGTACCAATCCTTGTCGGTTCTCACACCTACACACGTAAAAGCTTATGGAGGAGCTTGTTAGGATAGTGGCACAAAATTTGATGCAATAGTAAGTGAGCTTCAATAATGTTGGAAAAGGTTCACAAATTTGCAAATGCAACAAGTAGACCAAGCAAATAATGGTACACGGAAACACACACGCAAATAGATAAGTGGGATTGTGCAAACCAAAAGTGAGCCAAGATGTGGAGTCCACGAAAATGCTCTTGTTGCACAATACTAGAGAGACGCTAGTGCGATTGCACAATAGGCGGATACGGAACCTGTGCACAACCTACTAGGCAAAAATGCAACTATCTCTATCCCATGTATGCTATATGTATGGTATTTCGGTGTTATGATCCAAGATGATCCAATATGGCAATCTTAATGTAGTATGATGCTATGGTTCTTGCTCATAAGCTCTTTGCTTATCTTTCCTCTTTGCTGAAAAGCTTGGGTGGCTCTTTCACTTTTGAGCTCTTTTCTCATGCAAAACTTCACGAACCAAGATAGCAATTGTGTATGCGATGACAACTTTGTGACACAGAAGTTGATCCCAATATATGCACCACTAAGGTATGGTATGTATGCTATGGAGTATGATCACTAATGTGCACAAGTCACATTGTCGGCAATACTCAATGGCTAGTCTCGATGGGTAAGCTATGCAAAAGTGAAGCAATGTGGGTATCAATGCAATTTCAAGGTATGACAAAGATGTCGTCGATGTTACCGTCCTTGGCGATGATGAGACCCTTGCGAAATTGAGCCGTGGTGATGATGAAGTTGAACCGTACCTAGATAGTCGAAACACAATAGAACACGGGAGCCACAACTCAAAATCTCAAGGACTAAAACGTGTCAAAATCGGCATAGGAGGTATCGAAGAGGATGTTGGTGTATGTGGGTTTGGAAGATGTGGTGGAAGGTGGGGTTGTGGTGGTGGCCGAACTGACCAATGTTCAGTTTCGTCAGAGTACCACAGACGTCTGGTTTTTACGGTCGTCCGGTCGTCGGACATCCGGCAGGGTCCGGTCGTCCGGTGCCTGGGTGAAAATTGGGCACGGGAAGAACTACACGATTTCGGGGAGGAAGAAGATGGTGAGGTCGAAATCAAGCGGATTAGAGGATGGAAAAGGGTGGGGAGGGTGGGGAAAGCTAGATCCACACGCAGCAACACAAATCCATGGACCAAATCCAACAAAATCTCAACTCACATACAAATCACAAAAAAAAATTGGGGCTATTTTTGGTGGGTAATTTTCGAATTTAGGAGGAAAACAACAAAATCAAGCTAGAAAACACGGGGTAGGGGCTCCAAAAACGTGATCAACGTGGCTCATGATACCAAGATGATGTAGGGAAGAACCCTATGGTGACGATCTTTCACGTTTGGAGTGGATCCTACGGAGAAACACGAGGAATGTGCGGAAGAACACAAGGGAAAACACGGGGAGAACGAGAGAAACACTCAACCGACAAGTATTTGATCACACAAGGGCTAGAACACCGAACACATAAGGTAGCACAAGATTCAAAATCAACAAAGGAAGATACAAGAGTAACCGTTCTTCTCCGTGAGGAGGTCTTGATTGTCTTCTCTGGATGGAGGCCTTGAATCTGAATGGATCTTCTCCGAGGAGGCACGGTCCCTCACGTGGAGTAGATCTGGTACAGATGAGCTATGCTCTATCTCAAGATGAGCTATCACAACGCTAACCCTAGCTAGGAGGTGGGAGAGACCTATTTATAGTCGTAGTGCAAATGGGAGTCAAAGTGAAGGGGGTACAAGGGCTCCAGCCCGTGGCTGCGGTCACTCAGTTGCCGGACGTCCGGAAGACGTCGGACGTCCGGAGGCTCGGGAGGGCCCGGACGTCCGGAAGGGCTAGGACATCCGTATATTTGGCTCTGTCGGGGATGCATCGGTCGTCCGAAGGGAGCCGGTCGTTCGGAGCTTTGGGAGGGTCCGGACGTCCGATGACCTTCGTTCTTCCGTAGATTCGACTCGGTCGCTAGTCGTCCGGTCGTCCGGTCCTCCTCGAACATCCGTAGATTTGGCTCGGGTGGTGAGGTACTGGACGTCCGGAGAGCTCGGTCGTCCGTGTCCTAGGAATCATCGGACGTCCGGACTGGGTCGGTCGTCCGATGCTTGTAGCTTCCAAAGCAGCTCTTCTTCTTGTCCATCACGCTTGGGGTCCTCGCCGTCTTGGCCCTTGCATGTAGCTGTTCCGTGGCTCTTCTCCAAGCACCTGATCACACACAGAGTTTCCAAATGAGGTAGTAGCCATGTCTCGTGAGTAGGAAGAGGGAATTCGGAGAGGAGCGAGTTCACCTTATCTTCAATAGCCTTAGCTCGAGCTCTTGTCATGGGTCCAAGTGGTGTTGCGGGAGATGTAGGTACGTCCATGGGGATGAGCGAGGGATGCTCCGCATCACCTCCCTTGTCGGGCAGGAGAACCAGGCCCGGTCGAGACCGCCCCTGAAGGCCAAGACTAGGTCACCTCGACAAGGCTCCCAGGGCCATCAAGATCGGATCTCAGCAGGCTCCATACCGGCAGGCCTTCGCCAAGACGTCATCACTCCACCTCATCATACACAAGCCATTTATCAATGCGGTGTCGAGCTCTCAAGTGGCTAGGTGGATCCTTTCAGGCACATGGCAACCTGCTGGAGAGAAGATTAACTTTAGTGACACCCGTCTAGATGGCGTGTCACGCTAATAAGGAGAAGATGGATAAGTCGCATGACAGGCTTGTCGGGCTTGAGCTCGCCGCATCTTCCTGTTCCTCTAGATCAATCCACCATAGTAGGAGTAGGGTGTTATGCTGCAAAGCGGCCCAAACCTAGGTAAAAGAGAGTTGTCCATCACCGTGTTGCCCTACTGTTTCTGCTCGTTGTGCAATGTGACCGTCCCCTTGCCGAACCACAAAGGGGCACCCCTTCCCCATAGGTGATCATGCTTCCACGCCGACATCTTTGGCGCGCCAGCTAGGGGGGATTGCTTGTGCGAATCTGAGATGGTAGCCAGTGCGTCGATCTTCATCACCTTCTATATCATCAATGGCTTCCAAGAAGAAAAGCAGTGTGATAGAGCATCCTTCCGCCTCGAAGGCTTCATCGTTGCAACTGTCGGTGTTGTGGACACTGCAGCTACGACGGGTGGGACAGGCACCGCGGACGATGGTGCTAACACTCCCACCGCGACTGGAGTGGGAACCGGGGCCGCGGGAGCAGCCCAACTTCCAAAACCTACTAGGGATCATACTCACGTCGGTGCGGGTCAAGGTGCCAGCCTCCGCCTCCACGCTGCACCAGTGAGCGCGACCAGCGCAGCGTCGACGGCCGCTCTGGTGCAAGCCAAGATCCACTGGCTGCACCGTCTAGAGGGGCGACAACAGGACGCATGCTTCGTCCCACGCAGGGTGAGCGTGACAAGACTCCAAGTGACATTGTCGATCCACAACAACTGTGTCCGCACGGGAAGATGATGTGGAGCATCCTATGGACATCACCATGTCAAGAGTCCGTTTGGAGAGTGACACATGCGACATCTACTTCACATACACAAAGGTGAACCATCGCCTTTAAACATGCTCACTTGACCCCTTCGCGGATGGTATACTACTTGACACTTCTCCCGTGTGCATGAATAGGTATTGTCGGAGCTTCACGGACGACGACGAGGAGGAGTGCAAGCGCCAAGGAAAAACTACACCATCCGTGAGGGAAGCAAGGAAACAACGACGGAAGAAGACGAAGCTGTTGAAGCAACAACGGCCGGACATCTAGGCGAGAGGCTCGACATCCGGCGCCTGCGCAGTCGCCCACGAGCTGCACCAACAAACAGTCGAAGCATCAGCGGCTGGACATCCGGCCCGTGTGCCCGGACATCCTGCGCAACACCACAGCCCGGACATCCGGCATCACCCCCGGAAATACGGCGTGAGGCACCCGAAGCCAGAAGGTCAGCCCGCTCGTGCCAGACAACCGGCCAACCGCCCCAGCCATCTGGCGTTTGACGAGATCCCGGACATCTGGCCCCTAGCCTGGACATCCAGCGCCTGCCTATGCGCAGAGTCGGGCCAAAGGACCATGTATCCCTTTCCCACTTACCCCTTCATGGCTTAGACTAAATATACTCCTCCCCTCCTCCTAGTTAGGGTTAGCAAATTGATAGATCATTTGTATGTGAGCATTGCTCCTACTCTTCTCTTGAGAGAGAGAGACTACTCCATTGGAGGCCAAGACCTCAATCTTGGAGAAGATCTCGCGGGATATCATCAAGACCACCCTCGCGGGAAGATCCGTCTAGGATACCATCAAGACCTCCTCTTGGAGATGAACTTTATCTTGTATCTTTCCTTTTGTTGTTCATGTACCTTGTGGATCTTGTGTGTTTGATTGTCTAGTGTATGTGTGATTGGACTTGTTCTTGAGTGTTTCCCCTTGTGATTTCCCTCCGTTCTTCCCCATGTTCTTCGTCTTCTTCGCGGGATTCGCTCCAATCGTGAAAGATCGGGAATCTAGGGTTCTACCCTACATCATCTTGGTATCATGACCAACGTTGATCACGAATTTGGAGCCCCCACCCCTTGTTTCTAGCCTTCTTTTGCTTTATTTCGTCCTAAATTCGAAAATCCTCACCAAACATAGCCCCCATTTTTTTTGTCATTTGTTGGTTTGATGATGTTTTGTTGATTTTGATCCATGGATTTTTTTGTGTCTTAAGTAGATCTAGTTTTACCCCACTTTTCTCCACTTTCCATCCACGAAATTCGCCCAATTTTGCCCCAAAATCATCAACTTCCGCCCCAAGTCGAGTTTCGGAGTCCAAATCCCAATCTGGAATTGTCGGGCCGGACATCCGTCTCTTGGAGCACAAAATCTGCACGGTTCTGGACATCAGGCCCTGGATATTCGGCCCCCACCCCCGGATGTCCGACCCTGTGATTTCAGCCTTTCCCGTTTCACCTTTTTGTGCAAAATTAATTCATCCGGAGTCCGATTTTGATATTCTTTAGCTCATTTTGAAGCTATTGACATCCCCCATCCTATAAAAATACCTCCAACACCATTTGGCTCCATCAATTGTTTGGAAATTTGGCATGTTTGCCTAGGCCCTCCACCGTATCATCCGCATAACCACCATAGCCTTCCGCAACCTAACCCATTTTGATCCATATAGCTTTAGTGGTTGCTTGAGTAGTGATTCGAGTCTCCTAAGGTGTTTCGTCTACTTAGGGACGGTTGCTTCTTCATCAACCACCACAACCACTTCCGCATAACCTTGCCCACCATACCTTCCACCACCCCAACTTAACCCAATTTTGTTTGAGCTTGTTTGAGTTGTGTCTTGTGTCTCCTAAGTTGTTTCGGCTACTTAGGGATGGGGACTTCAACTCCGACACGTGTATAGTCCATCCCTCCACTTTCGCATTGTCAACTCGTATAACCCATCATCGCACTTCCGCATTGCCAAGTGCAAACCACCACCGCTTTTTTGCTTCCACCATTTGACTTTTGTCTTTGAGATTTTGAGTTGTGGTTTTTCCGTTTCCTAAGGTGTTTGTGCTAATTAGGAACGGGTCGACTTTAGCAACACCGCCTCTCATCATCGCCAAGGACGGTAACCTCGAAGACACCATTGTATATTCCCCTTGCAATTGCGCCCCTAGCCCATTTTGCATCACTTGCCTATCGAGACTAGCCTTTGAGTATTGCCGGCAACGTTACTTGTGCACATTAGTGATATCGATCTACACCTTAAATTGCGTACGTACCATATCATATTGGTATCATATTGCTATCATATCATCTCTTGTGTCACAAGATTGTTCCCACATATACACAATTGCAATCTTGGTTTGTGCATTGTGCAAAAGTGGTCATACAAAAAAAAAGAATAAGCTTTTAAGCAAAGAAAGAGAGCAAAGAAGCTTGTAAGCAAGTGCCATAGCATCATACCATATTGCATATAAGATTGTCATATCCGATCATCTTGGATCATCTTGAGAGAAACACCGGGAACACCATACATACATAGCATACTTGGGATAGAAAGTTTATCCATTTTGCATGTTATAGGTTGTGCACAAGTGTCGTATCCGCCTATTGAGCAATCGTGCTAGCGTCTCTCTTGAGTTGTGGAACACGAGCATTTTTCGTGGATTCCACATTTTGTGCTCATTCCTTGGTTGCACGAACCCATTTATCTATTCGCGTGTGTGTGTGTGTTTCCGTGTGCCATTCACTGCTATTGGTCTACTTGTTTCACTTGCGAATTTGTGAATCTCTTTCGACATTATTGACTATTGCGAACATTTTGCATCAAATTTTTTGTGCCACTACCCTCACCGAGATCCACCATAAGCTTTACTTGATAGGTGTGAGTGAACAAGTCCGGTACCAATTCCACTATTCTTTCATTTCACATTGAGTGAAACGGGATACATCCTCAACTTTGGGAGAAAGTAACTTGGAATTGTTTATCTCATTTCCTACTCACCTTTGCTCGAGTCTTGTGATGGATATGCAAGGCATATCTACTTCGGTATACAACAACAATGACGAGTTCAATGCCACAAACAACTTGAATGCCAAGATGGATGATCAAATGGAAGAGATCAAAGCCCTCATCAAGGCCTACAAGCGGACTTCCTCACCTTCGAGAAGACGCTCAAGAGCACATGCTTCCGAGCTACCATCTCCGGCAAGATCACATCGGCATCGACACCATCACCACCAAGAACGTGAATGTCAAGATCTCAACACCAACAACCGCTCAACGACTTCACCATCTCCCTTGGCATCTTCACCAAGAGAATTCAAGGCATCTTCGCCTATGGGCATACAACATCTTCGCCAACAAGCACCCAATGACTAAGATCAAGAGAAGCTCCCCGAGCTCAAGTCCGCGACTTAAACGAGCTACTATGACCTCGACCCCGACAATGAGATTCCTTTCTATGGGACTCAAGAACCCGATGAGTATCTCGAGTGGGAGCGCTTGATGGACGACTACCTCAAGCTACATCAAGTTGATCCCAAAGATCAAGTGAAGTGCGCCACAAGGAACTTCCACGGCTATGCTTCGACATGGTGGCTTCACACACCTTCGGAGAGCTACGACATGAGTTGTACCAAGACAAAGAGAGCTATGCGGTGAGAGTTCGTGCCTCACACCTACACGGAACAACTTCTACGCCAATTGGAGAACACCATCCAAGGATCCAAGTCCATCGACGCGTACTTCAAGGAGATGAAGATTGCCTTACGACGAGCTAGCATGGACGACCCCATTTCAATGAAGTTCCACTTCATGATGGGATTGCACAACGACATCTCCAAGACCATCTTCCTAGAGAACTACAATTCCCTCGATGAAAACTACATTGGTGCTCTCAAGGCGGAACAAGAACTCATGAAGGAAATGCTTCGCCACCCCAAGCAAACTTCTCGAAGACCAAGCTCCAAGACGACAAGCATGAGGCTAGTACCACCATGATGTCCAAGCCCGATGAGCTCCAAGATGATGCTCCCATGTTCGACTTCACCGCCATCCCTCTTTGTGGCATTGATGATGTCGAGTCTACCATTACTCTTTTTCCAAATGGTGCGGTGACGAGTATGACTATGGAGACCTTCAAGGACCAAGCTTTGGAGGCGAATGACATGGTGACGAGCAAGGAAGATGCTTCCATCTTTGGAGGCAAGAGCTATGATGTGACATCTTCGGCCTTCATCCACGACGATGACAACGAGATGGTTGAGCATGGGATTATCCCTTCGACCACGGCGATGTATGATGACTTGAGTGACTTGTGCCACCATATTACGAGTGAGAGCGAGTTCACCACTAGCCCCACAAAGGATGAGTTACCACAATTCCCATGTGAGGATAGCCACAACCCCCACCACTTGAGTGAGATGAGTGACTCCACCATATGTGACTTTGAGTGCACCTATTTTGAGGGAGTGAGTGAACCACCAGATAGAGAGAGTGTGATAGTTGATAGGTCTCGTGAGGCCATTTGCATTTCTAACAACTTGACCTCTACCTCTATTGTGTCTTATCATTTGGTGCTACGTCCCATATATGATGACGCCCCGATACTCGGCGACTTCGTCCTCCCTTTGGACAAGACGATGGCCATGCTGTAATATGATGCCCTGTAACGCCCCGGATTCGATGCGCCAGGTGTCTGCCAGTTATTTGCCGTCGTTGCCATGTCATTTGCTTGCGTGTTGCACTTTGCCATGTCATCATGTGCATCTCATTTTGCATACGTGTTCGTTTCATGCATCCGAGCATTTTCCCCGTTGTCCGTTTTGCAATTGGCACTCCTATGTCATCCGATGTCCCCTTCTTGTCTCTTTTTGTGAGCGGGTGTTAAACATTCTCAGAATGGACCGAGATTTGCCAAGCGGCCTTGGTACACCACCGGTAGACCGCCTGTCAAGTTTCGTGCCATTTGGAGTTCGTTTGATACTCCAACGGTTAACCGAGTTAGCCTGAAGCCCCTTTTGTCTTGCAGCCCAACACCCCTCCAAAAGAGCCCAATAACCCATCCAAACCCCCTCCATTCTCTCGTCGTTCGATCACGATCGGGTGGGCAAAAACCGCACTCCATTTCGAGTCTCCTAGCTCCCTCTACCTATAAATAGGTGCTCTCCTCCGAAAATCCCGCACATGAAACCCTAGCCAAACTCCTCCCTGCCGTCGGACATGTCCGCCTCCGCGCTGGACGCGTCCACCGACCACCGCCACCTCACCCTGACGAATCAGGGCGTGCCACGTCACCCCGCCGCCGCTCTCTGCCAACCGCTCGCCGCCACGTGGGCGCCCGCCGCCCCGCGCCTCCTGCCGGCCTGCGAGCCCAGAGCAGGCCTGCCCGGGCCCGCGCGCGCCCCCTGCGCCTCTCCCGTGCCCTGCCGCTCCGCCCGCCGGCAACCCCGCCGCCCGGCGCCCGCCGCCTCTTGTCCCCGACTCCAGCCGCCACCCGCCGCCTTTTCCTCCGCCCGGCGCTGCTCCTCCGGCCGCGCCCGTGCGCCGGCGCCGCCGCCCCGAGCCCGAGGTTGCCGTCCGCGCTGCGTCCTCCCCTGCCTCCCCGCGTCGGGATCTGGCCGGATCCGGCGAGATCCGGCCCGGATCCGCCGTGTGCGCCCGTCCCCGGCCCTTCTCCGGCCATCCTCGCTTCTCGCGCCGCCGTTGACTTTTGCCCACGAGGTGGTGATTTCTGCTAAGTCCCTGATATTTTGACATTTTATGTCTCTATTCATTACATCATAACTCCATGACCGTAGATCCGTTTTGACCATATGATATATCAAAATGTTCGCCCTGAGATGCTCTTCATTTTGTTACATTGTGCCATGCTTGTTTGAGTTAATCTTGATGCCCTAATTATCAATGCAAGAGTGCTATATGATGTTAACTACTGTCTGTTAACAGAACTTGATGATTTATTATTTTCCTTGCATTTGATGTGTGCATCCTATGAGCATGAGATCCACATGTGCTTTGAAGTATGTCATGCCATCTTTACATAGGTGCAATCCGTGTATTTTTTTGAGTCTTGTACTGAGTGCATTGAGCTCGTGAAGTAGGGTACTTGCTGTTGCTGTTTTGCTAGGCTGAATCTATCATTTCGTGATGCTATGTAAACCTGCTTCTACAAGTCATTCTATGCATAATATGGAGATGTTCACCAAGGATGTTTTGTTATAAATGTAATGCTCTATTCATCCATGCCCCTGGTTTCATTTATATCGTGATCTAGATTATTCGT
Source organism: Triticum aestivum (assembly GCF_018294505.1). Lineage (NCBI taxonomy): Eukaryota > Viridiplantae > Streptophyta > Magnoliopsida > Poales > Poaceae > Triticum > Triticum aestivum. Next base: position 322,224,031 of record NC_057813.1, on the reverse strand, counting down.
ATCTTGCTCAAAAGTTGCTAAATAATGTTGATGTCAGCCTGTTAACATTAAGTTCAGTTTTGCCATGTGTTTTGCTAGTGCTCCATGCACCCTGTGAACTTGTTCTTGCCATTCTTAGCTTCATATACATGTCTTCTTACTGCTGGTTGCCTTTTCATGCCATGTATTTCTCTGTGGTGAGTGGTACAAGCTCACCAACATGCCTACTTATCGTTGTTCCTGCAATGTTTGAATCTTTCATATCACTTGCCATGTTTACATGGGTGCCATCATATCTTCTGATCTATTTTGGCTCAAGGTCAGTAAAGGACTTTTGTTATATGCATTTATTAGATTCATGGCATGCCTTTGTTTGCCATGATAAGTTCCTGTAACATGTTGTTTGATGGATCTAAACATTGCAACCTGATGTTATTTCTGCCAAGTCTGTAAACTGTTATTATTTGCAATCTTGCCATGTCTTTTTGAGCATGTTCTAGTGTTTTCTGGAGATAGCTCATTGTTCATGTTTTGTTATGCTTTACCTGTACATCATGTCCATGCCTTTTGTTTTGATGTTGAGGTGTTGTAGCTTGTCGTTTTGATGCTTGCTAGATGCCTAGTTGCTGTTTGGACAACTTGTCCTTTAAACTTGTTTCATGTGTGTGTGTTGAACCGTTGCTCCGTTTTGAGTGTGCTCTATATGAAACTTGCTTTATTTTGCATGTAGTTTCATATTATCATGTTGCATCCATGTTTTGAGAGTGTTTGCTTGATGTTTGTACGCATTTTGCACCAATGCCATGTTAACTTGTTTTGCTCATATCTTCTAGGCCGTAGCTCCGAATTAAACGAACTCAATATGCAACTTGACTAGAATCTCGTGTAGATCATCTTGGTGCATCTTAAATTGCTATTTAACAACTTGAACATAAGGTTTATTCAGATCTGGACCAATTTCGAAATTTGCATATGAGGACTTACCAGAATTATATGTTGTTTCCGGCCTCATTTAAACTTGCCTTGATGTGTTGCTCTTGTTTGCATCATCTCTTGCCATGAGCAGCTTCATGTAGCTTTGTCATGCATTATGCTTGTTGTGCTTCATGTCTTGTATATGTGTGGTGTGTTTACCAAGTTCTGTGCTTCTTCTCGATAGTTCCCGTTTCGTTGCGATCGTGAGGATGCGTTCGTCTACGCTTGGTTCATCTTCGTGGCTTCATCTTCTTCATGGACTCGTTCTTCTTCCTAGCGAGATTTCAGGCAAGATGACCGTCACCTTGGATCTCACTACTATCATTGCTATGCTAGTTCCTTAGTTCTATCGCTTTGCTGCGCTTCCTATCTTTTCCTCTTCAAGCCTCCCTATTTGCCATGTCAGCCTCTAACCTTTTCACCCTTCCTAGCAAACCATTGCTTGGCTATGTTACCGCTTTTGCTCAGCCCCTCTTATAGCGTTGTTATTTGTAGGTGAAGTTGAAGATTGCTCCATGGTGGACAGGATTATGTTGGGATATCACAATATCTCTTATTTAATTAATGCATCTATATACTTGGTAAAGGTTGGAAGACTCGGCCTTATGCCTGGTGTTTTGTTCCACTCTTGCCACCCTAGTTTCCGTCATATTGGTGTTATGTTCCCGGATTTTGCGTTCCTTACGCGGTCGGGTGATTTATGGGACCCCCTTGACAGTTCGCTTTGAATAAAACTCCTCCAGCAAGGCCCAACCTTGGTTTTACCATTTGCCTCACCTAGCCCTTTTTCCCTTGGGTTTCCGGAGCCCGAGGGTCATCTTTATTTAGCCCCCCCGGGCCAGTGCTTCTCTAAGTGCTGGTCCGAACCAGAGCCCCTTGCAGCGCCCCCTCAGGGAAACTTGAGGTCTGGTTTTAGTTGTATGGATTGCTCATCCGGTGTTGCCCTGAGAACGAGATATGTGCAGCTCCTATCGGGATTGTCGGCGCATCGGGCGGCTTTGCTGGACATGTTTTACCATTGTTGAAATGTCTTGTAAAGCAGGATTCCGAGTCTGATCGGGTCTTCCTGGGAGAAGGTATATCCTTTGTTAATCGCGAGAGCTTATCATGGGCTAAGTTGGGACACCCCTGCAGGGTATAAACTTCCGAAAGCCGTGCCCACGATTATGTGGCAGATGGGAATTGGTTAATGTCCGGTTGTAGATAACTTGACACCAGATCCGAATTAAAATGCATCAACCGCTTGTGTAGCCGTGATGGTCTCTTTTCGGCGGAGTCCAGGAAGTGAACACGGTTTTGGGTTATGTTTGACGTATGTAGGAGTTCAGGATTACTTCTTGATCATTACTAGTTGACGACCGTTCCTTTGCTCCTCTTCTCGCTCTTATTTGCGTATGTTAGCCACCATACTTGCTTAGTCGATGCTGCAACCTCACCACTTTACCCCTTCCTTTCACATTAAGCTTTGCTAGTCTTTATACCCATGGTAATGGGATTGCTGAGTCCTCGTGGCTCACAAATTACTACAACAACAGTTGCAGGTACAGGTTATGCGATGATCATGATGCGAGAGCGATGTTTGCTTGATTTGGAGTTCTTCTTCTGCTTCTTCTTTGTTCAGGGGATAGGTTCCAGGTCGGCAGCCTGGGGTAGCAGGGTGGATGTTGTTGGAGTTTCTGTTTGTGTTTCATCCATAGTCGGATGTTGCTCTTATGTAAGATGATGTTGTATTCGTGTGGCATTGTATGCCTTATGTATGTATCCCTATCTATTATGTAATGTTGATGTAATGATACCCACCTTGCAAAAGCGTCTTCAAGATGCGGTTCTATCCTTGGTGGGACCTTCGAGTTCCTTTAGGATAGGGTCGCATATTGGGCGTGACAAGTTGGTATCAGAGCCTCGACCGACCATAGGAGCCCCCTTGATTGATCGTGTAGTTTGGCCGTTGTTGAGTCTAGAAGAAAACCGTTTTCGCAGTCTAGTTATATCGGAGAGTAGGACTTCTTTTTACTCCTCAGCCCCCTTCGTCGCTCTAGTGAGGAATCTTTACGTAGGTGTTTTGAACTACTCCTTTTCCCCTTCAAATTTTTCTTTAGGATCACGCAGTTGGTCTTCCGATCGTTGGTTCTCTTCTCTTTTCATCCAGTGCATTTCTCATCCAGTTGACTCGAGCCTCTTCATCTTTGCAAGTTCAATCATCGGTTATCTTCTTTTCCCACCCACCCACCCTTTTTCATCTTGGAGCCGGAGTCCGTAATCGAGTACCCATCCTACTCGCGTGAAGTCTTTGCTTTCCTTCCTCAATGATTTCAACCGGTGTTTTCTCTTCAAGATATTCGTCGGTTTCCCCTTCCAAGGTGCCTTTGTTTTTTTCCCGCCCTCCCACCCTTTTTCTTCCGGGAGCCCGAGCCTCTTTCGAGCATCAATTTCATTCGTGTGGAGCCTCTTCAATCTTCCCTCAATTATTTCAACCAGTGAATTCTCTTTTGTTTGACATTCTTCATCTCTTTTTCGATGGACTCAATTCAAGTTTTTTGGGTTGATCACATTCCTTTCCTTGGATCAAGTGTTCTCCTTGTTCGTTCGCCTCTCGCCAGTCTATCCTTCCGGACTGCTCAAGACATCTCAGGAGATTCATCTGTGTTTGAATTAATTCGAGGTTGTCACCTCATTCAAATATTTCAATTATTCCGGTGCATCATCTACCTTTTCAACAATCCTTTTCAACGGTGTTTTTCTCTTTAGTGGGCCCTAACCCATAGGGTTTTTTCCTAGGATCTTACCTGACTCTTCTAATTCTCCCGGAGTTCTTCTCAAATTCCTATTAAGTGTGACGTAAGAAGGGATTTCATCAGTCAGATGCCATCTCCAAGATCGCTTTCCAATTCTTTTCATCTTTGGTTCAACCCTTCCTCTTTTTCATTCTACTGGAGTATCTCAGTAATTTTAGTGGTGTTTCTCGTCGTCATTTGAAGACCGAAGAAGAATTTTTCCTCTAAATCTTGCCCGTTCTCTTGAAGATTCATTGTTTTAGCTTCATTTTATCCTCTCAAATTATTCCATTTGTCAGATATTCTTTTCTTAACCATCCAGAGTATTTTAGGAGTTGATTTCTGTTTCTTTTCATCGGAGGCCATCATCCCAGAAGAATTCTTCGTCCTCACATTTCAGCTACCGTTATCCAGTTATCCCGGTGCATCTGGCAAGTATTCTTTATCAGCTCGTGATCTCTTTGTCCTTTTGCATCTAAATCCGCTCGAGCATATTTGTTTTTCTAATTCTTCCCGGTGATTCAGTCTCTTTCATCAGTCATTTCCAAATTCTTACGGTCGTTCATTCCAGATTCTTTTCTTTGATTATCATATTAATCCATTCGTTCTTTCAATCCTACCGGTGGTTCATGAAGACCTTCTCAAGTTTGTGACATGTCACTTCTCAATCCTTTTCAAGAAGAATAAGTAGTATGCAAAATCCATTGCTTGTCATCAATTTAATTTGATGAAGGATAAACATACAATAAATCTTATTCTTATTTCATTCAAGTGAGTAATCCCTTCTTTCAGAGTTTGTTCTTGATGAATAAATTCTAGTTCCAAGTGTTTTCATCTTTTCTTTTCTGGAGTTCAAATTTCCTCGGCCATTTCGTCGGAACCTCCATCTAAATCACCGCAAGGCTCATCTTATTCTTTCATCCTTCAATCTTACCTCGTCATCCTTTTGGCACCGGAGTTCTTCATGGTGGTTCTTCATAATTTAATTCATTCTTCAAGTTTTCATCAAGATTCTTGTTGGAGGAGTTCAAGTATCTTTTCTTCTCGCGTCTCGATGTGCAATTAATTCTTTGTATTCTTTTGAAGTGGAGTTTTGAATTTCTTCGTTCTTCTCAGATATTCAACTCCGTTCTAACCTTCTTCTAAGGATGCTATCGAATTCATTCACGGTGGAAGTTGGTGTTCTTTTATCCGTTCTTTTCATTTCATTCTTTCAATTCTTCCAGATAAATTGCATTGTTCATCTCGTCAAGTGTCAGCCATTTTGTGAAGCTCGTGTTCTATTCTTTCATGTTTCAGCCGGAGTGCTGCATAAATCCTTTTAGTTTTATTCGTTTCTTATCTCTTTCTAACCGGTGTGGTTTCATAGTCTATCTGATTCCGTGGGTTTTCGATTCTCGTCATTTTCGTCGTTCTCCTCTTCTTCTCGAGTGCTCTCGATTCCTTGCTTCTTCTCTTGAGTTCTTGTTTCATCTCATCCCTTTTTCTCTTTCCGTCTCGGTCCTAAGATCTCGGGACGAGATCTCTTGTTAGTGGAGGAGTGTTGTAACGCCCCGGATTCGATGCGCCAGGTGTCTGCCAGTTATTCGCCGTTGTTGCCATGTCATTTTCTTGCGTGTTGCACTTTGCCATGTCATCATGTGCATCTCATTTTGCATACGTGTTCGTTTCATGTATCCGAGCATTTTCCCCATTGTCCATTTTGCAATCCGGCACTCCTATGTCATTCGGCGTCCCCTTCTTGTCTCTTTTTGTGAGCGGGTGTTAACATTCTCGGAATGGACCAAGATTTGCCAAGCGGCCTTGGTACACCCACCGGTAGACCGCCTGTCAAGTTTCATGCCATTTGGAGTCCGTTTGATACTCCAACGGTTAAACCGAGTTAGCCCAAAAGCCCCTTTTGTCCTGCAGCCGAACACCCCTCCAAAACAGCCCAATAACCCATCCAAACCCCCTCCATGCTCTGCGGTCGTTCGAATCACGATCGTGTGGGCGAAAACCGCACTCCATTTGGAGTCTCCTAGCTCCCTTCTACCTATAAATTAGGTGCTCCCCTCCGAAAATCCCGGAGATTGAAACCCTAGCAAAAACTCCTCCCCGCCGCCGACATGTCCACCTCCGCGCCGACGCGTTCCACCCGACCACCGCCACCTCACCCCCGATGAATCAGGGTGCGCACGTCACCCCGCCGGCGCTCTCCACCAACCGCTCACCGCCAAGTGGGCGGCTCGCCGCCCCGCGCCTCCTGCGGCCCGCGAGCCCAAGGCAGGCCCGCCCGGGCCCGCGCGTGTCGCGCGCGCCTCGCCCGTGCCCCACCACTCTGCCGCCGGCAACCCCGCGCCCGGCGCCCTCGCTGCTCGTCCCAGACTCCAGCCGCCTCCCGCCGCCTTTTCATCCCTGCGCCGTCCTCCGGCCGTGCCCGTGCGCCGCCGCCGCCACCCCCGCCCGAGGTCGCCGCCCCGTGCCGCGTCCTCCCCGCCTCCCCGCGCCGAGATCTGGCCGGATCCGGCGAGATCCGGCCGGATCCGCCGCGTGCTCCCGTCCCCGGCCCTTCTCCGGCCATCCTCGCTTCTCGCGCCACCATTGAGTTTTGCCCACGAGGTGGTGATTTCTGCTAAGTCCCTGATATTTGAAATTTATGCCTCTGTTCATTGCATCATAATTCCATGACCATAGCTCCGTTTTGTGCATATGATATATCAAAATGTTCGTCATGAGATGCTCTTCATTTTTTTCTATTGTTCCATGCTTGTTTGAGTTCATCTTCATGCCCTAATTATCGTTGCAAGAGTGCTATATGATGTTAACTGCTGTCTGTTAACAGAACTTGATGATTTGTTATTTTTGTTGCATTTGATGTGTGCATCCTATGAGCATGAGCTCTACATGTGTTTTGAACTATGTCATGCCATCTTTACAGAGGTGCAATCCATGTATTTGTTTGATTCTTGTACTGAGTGCATCGAGCTCGTGAGGTAGGATACTTGCTGTTGCTGTTTTGCTAGGCTGAATCTGTTATTTCGTAATGCTATGTAAACCTGCTGCTACAAGTCATTCGATGCATAATCTGGATATGTTCACTAAGTATATTTTGTTACAAATGTCATGCTCTATCCATCCATGCCCCTGGTTTCATTTATAGCCTGCTCTAGATTGTTCGTATCTTGCTCCAAATTTTCTAAATAATGTTGCTTTCAGCCTGTTAACATTAAGTTCTGTTTTTCCATGTGTTTTGCTAGTGCTCCATGCACCCTACGAACTTTTTCTTGACATGCTTAGCTTCATAGACATGTCTTCTTACTACTGTTTGCCTTTTCATGCCATGTATTTCTCTGTGGTGAGTGGTACAAGCTCATCAACATGCCTACTTATCATTGTTCCTGCAATGTTTGAATCTGTCATATCATTTGCCATGTTTACATGGGTGCCATCATATCTTCTGATCCTTTTTGGCTCAAGGTCAGTAAAGAGCTTTTGTTCTATGCATTTATTAGATTCATGCCATGCCTTTGTTTGCCATGATAAGTTCCTGTAAAATGTTGTTTGATGGATCTAAACAGTGCAACCTGATGTTATTTCTGCCAAGTTGTAAACTGTTATTATTTGCAATCTTGCCATGTCTTTTTGAGCATGTTCTAGTGCTTTCTGGAGATAGCTCAGTGTTCATGTTTTGTTATGCTTCACCTGTACATCATGTCCATGCCTTTTGTTTTTATGTTGAGGTGCTGTAGCATGTCATTTTGATGCTTGCTAAATGCCTAGTTGCTGTTTGGACAGCTTGTCCTTTAAACTTGTTTCATGTGTGTGTTGAACCGTTGCTCCGTTTTGAGTGTGCTCTATATGAAACTTGCTTTATTTTGCATGTAGTTTCATATTATCATGTTGCATCCATGTTTTGAGAGTGTTTGCTTGATGTTTGTATGCATTTTGCACCAATTCCATGTTAACTTGTTTTGCTCATATCTTCTAGACCGTAGCTCCGAATTAAACGAACTTAATATGTAACTTGACTAGAATCTCGTGTAGATCATCTTGGTGCATATTAACTTGCTGTTTAACAACTTGAACATAAGGTTTATTCATATCTGGACCAATTTCAAAATTTGCATATGAGGACTTATCGGAATTATATGTTGTTTCCGGTCTCATTTAAACTTGCCTTGATGTGTTGCTCTTGTTTGCATCATCTCTTGCCATGAGAAGCTTCATGTAGCTTTGTCATGCATCATGCTTGTTGTGCTTCATGTCTTGTATATGTGTGGTGTGTTTACCAAGTTCTGCGCTTCTTCTCGATAGTTCCTGTTTCGTTGCGATCGTGAGGATGCATTCGTCTACGCTTGGTTCATCTTCGTGGCTTCATCTTCTTCATGGACTCGTTCTTCTTCCTAGCGAGATTTCAGGCAAGATGACCGTCACCTTGGATCTCACTACTATCATTGCTATGCTAGTTCCTTCGTTCTATCGCTTTGTTGCGCTTCCTATCTTTTCCTCTTCAAGCCTCCCTATTTGCCATGTCAGCCTCTAACCTTTTCACCCTTCCTAGCAAACCATTGCTTGGCTATGTTACCGCTTTTGCTCAGCCCCTCTTATAGCGTTGTTATTTGTAGGTGAAGTTGAAGATTGCTCCATGGTGGACAGGATTATGTTGGGATATCACAATATCTCTTATTTAATTAATGCATCTATATACTTGGTAAAGGATGGAAGACTCGGCCTTATGCCTGGTGTTTTGTTCCACTCTTGCCGCCCTAGTTTCCGTCATACCGGTGTTATGTTCCCGAATTTTGCGTTCCTTACGCGGTTGGGTGATTTATGGGACCCCCTTGACAGTTCGCTTTGAATAAAACTCCTCCAGCAAGGCCCAACCTTGGTTTTACCATTTGCCTCACCTAGCCCTTTTTCCCTTGGGTTTCCGGAGCCCGAGGGTCATCTTTATTTAGCCCCCCCGGGCCAGTGCTTCTCTATGTGCTGGTCCGAACCAGAGCCCCTTGCAGCGCCCCCTCAGGGAAACTTGAGGTCTGGTTTTAGTTGTACGGATTGCTCATTCGGTGTTGCCCTAGGAACGAGATATGTGCAGCTCCTATCGGGATTGTCGGCGCATCGGGCGGCTTTGCTGGACATGTTTCGAAATGTATTGTAAACCAGGATTCCGAGTCTGATCGGGTCTTCCTAGGAGAAGGTATATCCTTCGTTAATCGCAAGAGTTTATCATGGGCTAAGTTGGGACACCCCTGCAGGGTATAAACTTTCGAAAGCCGTGCCCACGGTTCTGTGGCAGATGGGAATTTGTTAATGTCCGGTTGTAGATAACTTGACACCAGATCCGAATTAAAATGCATCAACCACGTGTGTAGCCGTGATGGTCTCTTTTCGGTGGAGTCCGGGAAGTGAACACGGTTTTGGGTTATGTTTGACTTATGTAGGAGTTCGGGATTACTTCTTGATCATTACTAGTTGACGACCGTTCCTTTGCTCCTCTTCTCGCTCTTATTTGCGTATGTTAGCCACCATACTTGCTTAGTCGATGCTGCAACCTCACCACTTTACCCCTTCCTTTCCCATTAAGCTTTGCTAGTCTTGATACCCATGGTAATGGGATTGCTGAGTCCTCGTGGCTCACAGATTACTACAACAATAGTTGCAGGTACAGGTTATGCGATGATCATGACGCGAGAGCGATGTTTGCTTGATTTGGAGTTCTTCTTCTGCTTCTTCTTTGTTCAGGGGATAGGTTCCAGGTCGGCAACCTGGGCTAGCAGGGTGGATGTTGTTTGAGTTTCTGTTTGTGTTTCATCCATAGTCGGATGGTGCTCTTATGTAAGATGATGTTGTATTCGTGTGGCATTGTATGCCTTATGTATGTATCCCTATCTATTATGTAATGTTGATGTAATGATACCCACCTTGCAAAAGCGTCTTCAAGATGCGGTTCTATCCTTGGTGGGACCTTCGAGTCTCTTTAGGATAGTATCGCATATTGGGCGTGACAAGTTGGTATCAGAGCCTCGACCGACCATAGGAGCCCCCTTGATTGATCGTGTAGTTTGGCCGTTGTTGAGTCTAGAAGAAAACCGTTTTCGGAGTCTAGTTATATCGGAGAGTAGGACTTCTTTTTACTCCTCAGCCCCCTTCGTCGCTCTGGTGAGGAATCTTTACGTAGGTGCTTTGAACTACTCCTTTTCCCCTTCAAATTTTTCTGTAGGATCACGCAGTTGGTCTTCCGATCGTTGGTTCTCTTCTCTTTTCATCCGGTGCATTTCTCGTCCAGTTGACTCGAGCCTCTTCATCTTTGCAAGTTCAATCCTCGGTTATCTTCTTTTCCCACCCACCCACCCTTTTTCATCTCGGAGCCGGAGTCCGTAATCGAGTACCCATCCTATTCGCGTGAAGTCTTTGCTTTCCTTCCTCAATGATTTCAACCGGTGTTTTATCTTCAAGATATTCGTCGGTTTCCCCTTCCAAGGTGCCTTTGTTTTTTCCCGCCCTTCCACCCTTTTTCTTCCCGGAGCCTGAGCCTCTTTCGAGCATCAATTTCATTCGTGTGGAGCCTCTTCAATCTTCCCTCAATTATTTCAACCGGTGAATTCTCTTTTGTTTGACATTCTTCATCTCTTTTCCAATGGACTCAATTCAAGTTTTTTGGGTTGATCACATTCTTTTCCTTGGCTCAAGTGTTCTCCTTGTTCGTTCGCCTCTCGCCAGTCTATCCTTCCGGAGTGCTCAAGACATCTCAGGAGATTCATCTGTGTTTGAATTAATTCGAGGTTGTCACCTCATTCAAATATTTCAATTATTCCGGTGCATCATCTACCTTTTCAACAATCCTTTTCAACGGTGTTTTTCTCTTCAGTGGGCCCTAACCCACAGGGTTTTTTCCCAGGATCTTACCCGACTCTTCTAATTCTCCCAGAGTTCTTCTCAAATTCCTATTAAGTGTGACGTAAGAAGGGATTTCATCAGTCAGATGCCATCTCCAAGATCGCTTTCCAATTCTTTTCATCTTTGGTTCAACCCTTCCTCTTTTTCATTCTACCGGAGTATCTCAGTAATTTTGGTGGTGTTTCTCGTCGTCATTTGAAGACCGAAGAAGAATTTTTCCTCTAAATCTTGCCCGTTCCCTTGAAGATTCGTTGTTTTAGCTTCATTTTATCCACTCAAATTATTCCATTTGTCAGATATTCTTTTCTTAACCATCCAGAGTATTTTAGGAGTTGATTTCTGTTTCTTTTCATCGGAGGCCATCATACCAGAAGAATTCTTCGTCCTCACATTTCAGCTACCGTTATCCAGTTATCCCGGTGCATCTGGCAAGTATTCTTTATCAGCTCGTGATCTCTTTGTCCTTTTGCATCTAAATCCCCTCGAGAATATTTGTTTTTCTAATTCTTCCCGGTGATTCAGTCTCTTTCATCAGTCATTTCCAAATTCTTACGGTGGTTCGTTCAAGATTCTTTTCTTTGATTATCATATTAATCCATTCGTTCTTTCAATCCTACCGGTGGTTCATGAAGACCTTCTCAAGTTTGTGACATGTCACTTCTCAATCCTTTTCAAGAAGAATAAGTAGTATGAAAAATTCATTGCTTGTCATCAATTTAATTTGATGAAGGATAAACATACAATAAATCTTATTCTTATTTCATTCAAGTGAGTAATTCCTTCTTTCAGAGTTTGTTCTTGATGAATAAATTCTAGTTCCAAGTGTTTTCATCTTTTCTTTTCTGGAGTTCAAATTTCCTCGGCCATTTCGTCGGAACCTCCATCTAAATCACCGCAAGGCTCATCTTATTCTTTCATCCTTCAATCTTATCTCGTCATCCTTTTGGCAACGGAGTTCTTCATGGTGGTTCTTCATGATTTAATTCATTCTTTAGGTTTTCATCAAGATTCTTGTTGGAGGAGTTCAAGTATCTTTTCTTCTCGCGTCTCGATGTGCAATTAATTCTCCGCATTCTTTTGAAGTGGAGTTTTGCATTTCCTCATTCTTCTCAGATATTCAACTCCGTTCTAACCTTCTTCTAAGGATGCTATCGAATTCATTCACGGTGGAAGCTGGTGTTCTTTCATCCGTTCTTTTCATTTCATTCTTTCAATTCTTCCGGATAAATTGCATTGTTCATCTCGTCAAGTGTCAGCCATTTTGTGAAGCTCGTGTTCTATTCTTTCATGTTTCAGCCGGAGTGCTGCATAAATCCTTTCAGTTTTATTCGTTTCTTATCTCTTTCTAACCGGAGTGGTTTCATAGTCTATCTGATTCCATGGGTTTTCGATTCTCGTCATTTTCGTCGTTCTCCTCTTCTTCTCGAGTGCTCTCGATTCCTTGCTTCTTCTCTTGAGTTCTTGTTTCATCTCATCCCTTTTTCTCTTTCCGTCTCGGTCCTAAGATCTCGGGACGAGATCTCTTGTTAGTGGAGGAGTGTTGTAACGCCCCGGATTCGATGCGCCAGGTGTCTGCCAGTTATTCACCGTCGTTGCCATGTCGTTTGCTTGCGTGTTGCACTTTGCCATGTCATCATGTGCATCTCATTTTGCATACGTGTTTGTTTCATGTATCCGAGCATTTTCCCCGTTGTCCGTTTTGCAATCCGGCACTCCTATGTCATCCGGCGTCCCCTTCTTGTCTCTTTTTGTGAGCGGGTGTTATACATTCTCGGAATGGACCGAGATTTGCCAAGCGGCCTTGGTACACCACCGGTAGACCGCCTGTCAAGTTTCATGCCATTTGGAGTCCGTTTGATACTCCAACGGTTAACCGAGTTAGCCCAAAGCCCCTTTTGTCCTGCAGCCGAACACCCCTCCAACACAGCCCAATAACCCATCCAAACCCCCTCCATGCTCTCGGTCGTTCGATCACGATCGTGTGGGCGAAAACCGCACTCCATTTGGAGTCTCCTAGCTCCCTCTACCTATAAATAGGTGCTCCCCTCCGAAAATCCCGGAGATGAAACCCTAGCAAAACTCCTCCCCGCCGCCGGACATGTCCACCTCCGCGCCGGACGCGTCCACCGACCACCCGCACCTCACCCCGATGAATCAGGGCGTGCCACGTCACCCCGCCGGCGCTCTCCACCAACCTCTCCACCAACCGCTCACCGCCAAGTGGGCGCCAGCCGCCCCGCGCCTCCTGCCGGCCCGTGAGCCCAGGGCAGGCCCGCCCGGGCCCGCGCGTGCCGCTCGCGCCTCGCCCGTGCCCCGCCACTCTGCCCGCCGGCAACCCCGCCGCCCGGCGCCCTCCGCTGCTCGTCCCAGACTCCAGCCGCCTCCCGCCGCCTTTTCATCTGCCCTGCGCCGCTCCTCCAGCCACGCCCGTGCGCCGGCGCCGCCACCCCGCGCCCGAGGTCGCCGCCCCGTGCCGCGTCCTCCCCCGCCTCCCCGCACCGAGATCTGGCCGGATCCGGCAAGATCCGGCCCGGATCCGCCGCGTGCTCCCGTCCCTGGCCCTTCTCCGGCCATCCTCGCTTCTCGCGCCGCCGTTGAGTTTTGCCCACGAGGTGGTGATTTCTGCTAAGTCCCTGATATTTTGAAATTTTATGCCTCTATTCATTGCATCATAACTCCATGACCATAGCTCCGTTTTGTGCATACGATATATCAATATGTTCGTCATGAGATGCTCTTCATTTTTTTCTATTGTTCCATTCTTGTTTGAGTTCATCTTCATGCCCTAATTATCGTTACAAGAGTGCTATATGATGTTAACTGCTGTCTGTTAACAGAACTTGATGATTTGTTATTTTTGTTGCATTTGATGTGTGCATCCTATGAGCATGAGCTCTACATGTGTTTTGAACTATGTCATGCCATCTTTACAGAGGTGCAATCCATGTATTTGTTTGATTCTTGTACTGAGTGCATCGAGCTCGGGAGGTAGGGTACTTGCTGTTGCTGTTTTGCTAGGCTGAATTTGTTATTTCGTAATGCTATGTAAACCTGCTACTACAAGTCATTCTATGCATAATCTGGATATGTTCACTAAGTATATTTTGTTACAAATATCATGCTCTATCCATCCATGCCCCTGGTTTCATTTATACCTTGCTCTAGATTGTTCGTATCTTGCTCCAAATTTTCTAAATAATGTTGCTTTCAGCCTGTTAACATTAAGTTCTGTTTTTCCATGTGTTTTGCTAGTGCTCCATGCACCCTATGAACTTTTTCATGACATGCTTAGCTTCATAGACATGTCTTCTTACTGCTGTTTGCATTTTCATGCCATGTATTTCTCTGTGGTGAGTGGTAGAAGCTCACCAACATGCCTACTTCTCGTTGTTCCTGCAATGTTTGAATCTGTCATATCATTTGCCATGTTTACATGGGTGCCATCATATCTTCTGATCCTTTTTGGCTGAAGGTCAGTAAAGAGCTTTTGTTCTATGCATTTATTAGAATCATGCCATGCCTTTGTTTGCCATGCTAAGTTCGTGTAAAATGTTGTTTGATGGATCTAAACAGTGCAACCTGATGTTATTTCTGCCAAGTCTGTAAACTGTTATTATTTGCAATCTTGCCATGTCTTTTTGAGCATGTTCTAGTGCTTTCTGGAGATAGCTCAGTGTTCATGTTTTGTTATGCTTCACCTGTACATCATGTCCATGCCTTTTGTTTTTATGTTGAGGTGCTGTAGCATGTCATTTTGATGCTTGCTAAATGCCTAGTTGCTGTTTGGACAGCTTGTCCTTTAAACTTGTTTCATGTGTGTGTTGAACCGTTGCTCCGTTTTGAGTGTGCTCTATATGAAACTTGCTTGATTTTGCATGTAGTTTCATATTATCATGTTGCATCCATGTTTTGAGAGTGATTGCTTGATGTTTGTATGCATTTTGCACCAATTCCATGTTAACTTGTTTTGGTCATATCTTCTAGGCCGTAGCTCCGAATTAAACGAACTTAATATGCAACTTGACTAGAATCTCGTGTAGATCATCTTGGTGCATCTTAACTTGCTGTTTAACAACTTGAACATAAGGTTTATTCATATCTGGACCAATTTCAAAATTTGCATATGAGGACTTACCGGAATTATATGTTGTTTCCGGCCTCATTTAAACTTGCCTTGATGTGTTGCTCTTGTTTGCATCATCTCTTGCCATGAGAAGCTTCATGTAGCTTTGTCATGCATCATGCTTGTTGTGCTTCATGTCTTGTATATGTGTGGTGTGTTTACCAAGTTCTGCGCTTCTTCTCGATAGTTCCTGTTTCGTTGCGATCGTGAGGATGCATTCGTCTACGCTTGGTTCATCTTCGTGGCTTCTTCTTCTTCATGGACTCGTTCTTCTTCCAAGCGAGATTTCAGGCAAGATGACTGTCACCTTGGATCTCACTACTATCATTGCTATGCTAGTTCCTTCGTTGTATCCCTTTGCTACGCTTCCTATCTTTTCCTCTTCAAGCCTCCCTATTTGCCATGTCAGCCTCTAACCTTTTCACCCTTCCTAGCAAACCATGGCTTGGCTATGTTAGCGCTTTTGCTCAGCCCCTCTTATAGCGTTGTTATTTGTAGGTGAACTTGAAGATTGCTCCATGGTGGACAGGATTATGTTGGGATATCACAATATCTCTTATTTAATTAATGCATCTATATACTTGGTAAAGGGTGGAAGACTCGACCTTATGCCAGGTGTTTCCGTCATACCGGTGTTATGTTCCTGGATTTTGCGTTCCTTACGCGGTTGGGTGATTTATGGGACCCCCTTGATAGTTCGCTTTGAATAAAACTCCTCCAGCAAGGCCCAAACTTGGTTTTACCATTTGCCTCACCTAGCCCTTTTTCCCTTGGGTTTCCGGAGCCCGAGGGTCATCTTTATTTAGCCCCCCCGGGCCAGTGCTTCTCTAAGTGCTGGTCCGAACCAGAGCCCCTTGCAGCGCCCCCTCAAGGAAACTTGAGGTCTGGTTTTAGTTGTACGGATTGCTCATACGGTGTTACCCTGAGAACGAGATATGTGCAACTCCTATCGGGATTGTCGGCGCATCGGGCGGCTTTGCTGGACTTGTTTTACCATTGTCGAAATGTCTTGTAAACCGGGATTCCGAGTCTGATCGGGTCTTCCTGAGAGAAGGTATATCCTTCGTTGATCGCGAGAGCTTATCATGGGCTAAGTTGGGACACCCCTGCAGGGTATAAACTTTCGAAAGGCGTGCCCGCGATTATGTGGCAGATGGGAATTTGTTAATGTCCGGTTGTAGATAACTTGACACCAGATCCGAATTAAAACGCATCAACCGCGTGTGTAGCCGTGATGGTCTCTTTTCGGCGGAGTCCGGGAAGTGAACACGGTTTTGGGTTATGTTTGATGTATGTAGGAGTTCAGGATCACTTCTTGATCATTACTAGTTGACGACTGTTCCTTTGCTCCTCTTCTTGCTCTTATTTGCGTATGTTAGCCACCATACTTGCTTAGTCGCTGCTGCAACCTCCCCACTTTACCCCTTCCTTTCCCATTAAGCTTTGCTAGTCTTGATACCCATGGTACTGGGATTGCTGAGTCCTCGTAGCTCACAGATTACTACAACAATAGTTGCAGGTACAGGTTATGCGATGATCATGACGCGAGAGCAATGTTTGCTTGATTTGGAGTTCTTCTTCTGCTTCTTCTTCGTTCAGGGGATAGGTTCCAGGTCGGCAGCCTGGGCTAGCAGGGTGGATGTCGTTTGAGTTTCTGTTTGTGTTTCATCCATAGTCGGATGGTGCTCTTATGTAAGATGATGTTGTATTCGTGTGGCATTGTATGCCTTATGTATGTATCCCTATCTATTATGTAATGTTGATGTAATGATATCCACCTTGCAAAAGCGTCTTCGAGATGCGCTTCTATCTTTGGTGGGACCTTCGAGTTCCTTTAGGATAGGGTCACATCTTGGGCGTGACATGCCCCCCACATGGTTCTATCAAAATGAAGATGACCACTATTTGGTCTTTACCACCTCACCTAGACCACATGAGTGGCATGGCAAAGGCAAAAAAGGTGACGGTGATGCTCTAGTCCCATTAGTGGACATTCTTGACATTAATTGCTTGCATGATGTTGATCCACCTAGTACCAAGCTTCATGCTAGTATAATCTCACCGTGCGATGATTTGTGATGCCATGTTTTGCAAATAGACTCCACATGCTTTGCATTACACATGATGATTGTTCTCATACTTGTATGTATCTTTGCAAGATTGGTGGAGATATTGCTTGTTCTTGCCATGTTTCCTTTGTGACCCATACCTATTACGATACATTGGCCATGACTTGCCTTCGTGCTTGCGATATGTCATGTGCATTACCTATATCTGTTATTTGCTCACATGACATGATTGCCATGATTTCTTCTAGTGTGTTGCATCTTCGCTCCACTTGTTTGCATGACTTGATCACTATGCTTGCTTGCCTTATTTCATCACCAATGATTCATACTTTCTCATTTCATGCGGTTGATGACAACCATCTATATGCTTTGCACATGATTTTTATTGCTTCTTATCACATATCTCCATATGTTGCCTCTCTCAATCTAGATGATTTGCCATGTATTGAGTGCAACAATGACTCTAGTCTTGCTAATGAGATTGCCCCCATAGCATTCTCACATATATTTGGAGATTTTGACATATTTCTTGTGAAGCATGCTTGTCTTACCTCTTTGCAACATATACCGAGTGCCATGAATATTGCCATTGTTGCATCATATTTATTCATGCACTTGTGCTTCTAATGGTTATGTGCAAGAGAAGGGAACCAACATGATGGATGATGTGTTTATCTAGCATGTGCATACATTCTTTGTTTTGTTGTGTGCATGTATAGGATACTTGGACTTTGTGTCAACTACCACTTCATGTGAGTTGATCATTCAAGCTCTTGAGAGAGAGCCTCATACATTCTACCATGACCCGCTTCTACACCACATTTCCTAGCACTTCGGCATTGTGAAGAATGCACAAGGACACGCTTTCAAGGTGGCATCCTTCTTGAGCTTGGATATTATGGATCATACTTCATGTGTTGCTTACACCATTTGCATGCATGTTTGAGATATTGCTCTCACCCATGATTGCCACTTTTCCATGCTTGATGACATATATACCTTTTGTGTTGCATCCAATTCTTGGACTACTTGCTACTATCATATGGTTGGTTGCACCAATATGATTTCTTCACATATGCCATGTCCCTTTTCTTGTCACATGATTCACTTGATTGCCTCACACATGATGAACAATTGCTCTTTCTCTTGTGTTGAGTGCCACAATATATTCACTACACCCTATGCACATTATGCTTGGATTGTCTTGTACTTGACCCATGTGTTTAGACACTTCATTTTATTTGGTGTTGTGAATCCTTCCTATGCCTACCATAGACCTTTCATTGAACACATTAAGCATGATTTCTATGAACTTGAGGTAGATGCTTATTCTCTTGTCACACATATTTGCATCTCTACCTCACATTTACATGCTCGTTTCCATGATGCCCTTGATTTTGCTCAATTCATATGCTTACATGTCATGACACAATCCTTTGTCAAACAATATGATATGCTTGATGACAACACTTGTTTGGTGAATCACCTCTTGAATGCTTGGTTTTGCACTAACGCTAACCACATTTGTTTTTCCAAGTGTTTGTTGTCCTTACTCCTTTTGAAGGAATCACAAGATGGTGCAACATTGGAGAGAGCCCATTTCGAGCTTCAAGGTGACAAGTACTTGGTGAACGTCCACTTCTACACGGCGAAGCCATCTCTTTCCCATGGTGATTTGGTTTTTGATCCGAGGTCGGATATTTCCCAAGGGAGGGGAGATGATGCGGAGCATCCTATGGACATCATCATGTCAAGAGTCCGTTCGGCGAGTGACACGTGCTACATCTACTTCACATACACAAAGGTGAATCATCTCCTTTACACGTGCTCACTTGAACCCTTCGAGGATGGTATACTACTTGACACTTCTCCCGTGTGCATGCATAGGTATTGTCGGAGCTTCACGGACGACGACAAGGAGTGCAAGCGCCAAGGAACAACTACACCATCTGCGAGGGAAGCATGGAAGCAACGACGGAAGAAGACGAAGCTGCTGAAGCTATAGCAGTCAGACATCTGGGCTAGAGGATGGACATCCGGCACCTGTGTAGTCGCACATGAGCTACAGCAACAGACGACCGAAGCATCAGCGACTAGACATACGGCGCAACGCCACAACCCGGACATCCAGCATTGCCCCCAGAAATCCGGTGTGAGGCACCCGAAGCCAAAAGGTCACCCTGCTTGGGCCGGACATCCGGTCAACCACCCCGGACATCCGGCGTCTCACGAGAGCCCGGACATCCAACCCCCAGCTAGGACATCCAGCGCTTGCCTGCGCACAGAGTTGGGCCAAAGGCCCATGTATCCCTTTCCCACTTAACCCTTCATGTCTTATACTATATATACTCCCCCCTCCTCCTAGTTAGGGTTAGCAAAGTGAGAGCTCATTTGTATGTGAACTTTGCTCCTACTCTTCTCTTGAGAGAGAGAGAGAGAGAGAGAGAGACTACTCCATTGGAGGCCAAGACCTCCATCTTGGAGAAGATCCTGCGGGATATCATCAAGACCCCCTCGCGGGAAGATCTGTCTAGGATACCATCAAGACCTCCTCTTGGAAATGAACTTTACCTTGTATTTTTCCTTTTGTTGTTCATGTATCTTGTGGATCTTGTGTGTTTGATTGTCTAGTGGATGTGTAATTGGACTTGTTCTTGAGTGTATCCCCTTCTTCCCCGTGTTCTCGCGGGATCCGCTCCAATCGTGAAAGATCGAGCATCTAGGGTTCTACCCTACATTAGAAGGTCCTGGCTGATCAAGAGCCTGGCCATCGAGAATAGCTTCGACCACGCCAAACTTCCATTGTGATTGATCCAAGGCGGCTGGAGCATAACGACACTCCTTCTATTTCGTCCAGGAGTCGAGAAGTATCACGCTCCGCCTCCAACGCCATGCCAGGGACGACGGCAGAAGCAATCGCCAGGGCTCAGCTGTTATTGAACTTCCGTCCAGCAATAGACAAGATGGATGAATGGAGAACTACCATCCAAAGCCTCATCGGGTTTGCTAAAGCCAACAAGTTGCAACGTGTGGAGCCTTCATGGCGCTCGAAGGCGACGCCGGAAGCCCCCACTGGTGGCCAAGTTGAGAGGACTACACCCACGGTGCAGTCCCCTCTGCAGCAGCCCACCCAAGGGCAACCACGACAGGCTCAACAAATCCAGAACGTCTGATAGTTTGACAAGGTATCGATGGCCTCATCTGACCCACAACTCTAGCGACATCAACGCCAAAGTGTTGAGAGACATAAGGAAGGAAAACGCCCGCCAGTGGCGCCGTGAGGCATGCCGTCAATCAGACCGTCGTAATGGACCTGATGTTGATGAACTCGCGCCCAGTGCTGGTGGGTACCTGCCTTACAAGGTAGGATGCCCAGCCTTCACTCGTGAGCTGCGGCAAGTCCGTTGGCCATCGTCTAGCACCTTCAAGCCTAACCTATCGGAGAAATATGATGGAAAACTGAACCCAGAGAGTTTTGGGCATCTATACGGTCACCGTTCAAGCTGTCGGGGGACGATATGAGAAAGTGCTAGCCAATTACTTCCCATTGGCTCTCAAGCCTAATGTGACGTCTTGGCCGATGCAACTGCCGGAAGATTCCATTTCCTCCTGGGCAGACCTGTGCAACGAGTTCGTTGATGCCTTCACAGGTGGCCATCAAGAACCAGGACAATCCAGTGACCTGGAGGCCCTTCTACAAAAGAAGGGGAGAGTTTGCGTAAGTATCTGCAAAGGTTCAGCCCAATGCACCGCAACATTCCGTAGATACATCTAGCAGCTGTGATTGTCACATTCCACACGAATGTGCGCAATCGGAGGATGCGGGCCAAGGTGAATGTTCACCTGCCCAAGACCGTCAACAAACTCTACACATTGGCAGAGAAGTGTGGTCGAGCTGATGAGGGGAGAAAACTTCCAGGGTGGAGGTTGGTGTCGAAGTCGATTCAGAAGACGACGACGACGCTACCACCCCTAGGAAGAAGAACAGAAAATGCAACAAGAAGCGTAAGGATAAACTAGGGATGGTCGCTGAGAGCTCCGGTGATCTTATCATCAGCAAGAAAGCACATACTAAGATGCCCGGCAAGGAAGATGCTACTTGCGCTGACTGCCGGGCAGCAGCGACAGCTGAGGAAACCGGCAAATCCGATGAGCCATACTGCAAGATCCATAGGACCAAGGGTCGCGATCTCCAGAAGTGCAAGCAAGTTGAACAATTGGTTGAGAAACAGAAGGCTGAATATGAAAGACGTGATAAGGAGAGAGGCCAGGATGGCACTGGCGAGAAGGGCCGTGGTGGCCGCAACCGTTGCAGCAAGGTCGACCAGTGGAAGGAGATGCCCGCCAGGGGCCCTGATAAAAAGGAAAATGAAGGTGAGAGTGAAGGAGAGGATGATGAGACTAGCAAACAGGAATTTCAGAAGGCTATTGAGGCAATGTGCATTAACGGAGGCCCATCTTTGTACTCCTCTCACCGCCAACTCAAGAAGTGGGCGCGTGAAGTCAATGCAGCAGAACCGGTAGCAAGCGCTCGAGAAACACTCAAGTGGTCCCGCACGCCCATCATTTTCTATGTTGAGGATCATCCATATCGCACTACTACAGTTGGAAGCTTGCCATTTTTTATTTCACCAACAATCCGCAACCTCAAGGTCACAAATATGTTGGTTGACGGTGGCGCAGGGTTGAATTTGATTTCCCCTGACGTGCTTAAGAAACTTCAAATTCCTGATGAAGACCTAAAGAAGACTCGCACTTTCTAGAGGATCAACCAAGGAAGGAGCCAGCCAAAAGGAAAAATTACTTTGCCGGTGACGCTTGGCAAGGAACTAAACTTAAGTACTGAGAAGGTTGTTGTTGTAGGGTGGAACCCTATGTGGAGATCTTTCACGAATTGGAGGGGAAATACCCAAGAACACGAAGAACACAAGAGAGGGGAAACACTCAAATTGACTAGATCCAATCACACATATGCTAGATCCAAGAACACACAAGAGGTCACAATGAATCCAAGGACAACAAAGGAAAGATACAAGGTACTAGTTCATCCCAATCCTATGACGAGAGAGGTCTTGATGATCCTATGATGGGGATCCTTCCCTAGATGGGGTCTTGATATCCACAAGAGGATCTTCTCCCTTAGGAGGTCATGATCTCCATGGCAGGAAGATGAGAAAAGCTCTCTCTTTGTCTACCCAATACTTTGCTATCCTGTCTAATGAGCTAGGTGGGGGGTACTTATAGTCTAGGGACGAAATAAGAGGGGGAGAGGGATACAAGGGCAAAAGCCCAAAAAGGCACGCAGGCCCTCGGAGCGGTCTGGGCACCCGGGGGTCCTAGGCCCGGGCACCCGGGGTAGACGCAGGGGCCTGTGGTCTTGGCCGGGCACCCAGGGTTGGTGGCCCGGGCACCCGGGCAGGGCGGGGCTGCTCCAGCAGCTGGGCCGGGCACCCGGGGTGTGGCAGCCCAGGCACCCGGTAGGGCATCTCCAGTTCTAGGAGGGGGAGGCCGGGCACCCGGGGGTAGTGGCCCGGGCACCTGGAGGCATGCTGGGCCGGCCCAGGCAGGAGGCCGGGCACCCAGGGTGCTGCCCAGGTCACGGCTGGGCGTTTGGGCGGGCACCCGGTGCTTGGCGGCCGGGCACCCGGGGCCGGCTGGGGCTGCGGCCAAGAGGTGGCCGGGCATCCGGGGTCGAAGCGGCTGGGCACTTGGGTGGTCCAGGGGCTTGGCCCATTCCTCATCCTCTCTCTTCTTGTCCTCCTCTTCTCATTCGTAGGTGCTCGGGTCTTCGTGCTAGCCTCTCCATGATCAACACCTTGATACCTAATCATGCGTAACATCTCCGATTGAGGTAGGATCCAACTCACATGTGAATCCGAATGGAAATCAAAGAGGAAAGAGTTAACCTTGGTTTCAATGGCGCGTGCGTGAGCTCTCATCATATGTCCTCTCTATGCTTGCGGTGGTGATGGAGCGTCCATGGTGATGAGCAAGGGATGCTCCGCATCATCCCCCCCAATGGGAGAGATCCGTCCATGGATCGTGATCTTCATCACCATGGGAAAGAGAGCGCATCGCCGTGTAGAGGTGGACGACCACCAAGCACGTATGATGTTGAAGCTCTGAGTGGGAACTCTCCAATGTCGCACCGTCTTGTGGTTCCTTCAAAAGTAGCAAAGATAAGAAGCACTTGGAAAAAGAAATGTGGTTGGCATTAAAGAAAAACCAAGCATTCAAGAGGTGATTCA
The DNA here is from genome assembly GCF_018294505.1 of Triticum aestivum. NCBI lineage: Eukaryota > Viridiplantae > Streptophyta > Magnoliopsida > Poales > Poaceae > Triticum > Triticum aestivum. Next base: position 322,200,984 of record NC_057813.1, on the reverse strand, counting down.
CCCAACAAGTGTTGTCATCAAGCATAGCATATGGTGTGACAAGGGAGTGTGGTATGGCATGTAAGCACATAAATTGGGCACATGGAGAAGCATCATGGAAACAATCATGCAAATGTGATGTAAAGATGCTAATATGTGGGACAAGTAAACAAACATCTACCTCATTGTTATAGCAAGCATGCATAAGACTCTCAATGAACGGTCTATGGTAGGCATAAAAGTCATTCACAACACCAAATGAAAGGCAATGTCTAAACACATGGGTCAAGTGCAAGACAATACAAGCATAATGTGCATATGGTGTGGTGAAGATAGTGTGGCACTCAACACAACAGAAAGAGCAATTGTTCATCATGTGTGGGGCAATGAAATCAATCATATGACAAGTAATGGGACATGGCATATGTGCAGTAATGACATTGTTGCAACCAAACATATGATAGGAGCAAGTAACCAGAGAATTGGATGCAACATGGGAAAGCATAGAAATCAAGCCGTGCAAACTAGTGGAGCGAAGATGAAACACACTATAGGAAAACATGGCAATCATATCATGTGAGCAAATGATAGATATAGGCAATGCACATGACATATCGCAAGCACGAGCACAAAGCATGATCATAGTATCATCATAGGCATGGGTCATAGGTAGAACATGGCAATAACAAGCAATATCTCCATCAAGCTTGCAAATACACATACAAGTAGTAGAATCAATCATCATGTGTAATGCAAAGCATGGGTCACAAATACATGGCAAAGGCATAGGAATGAGCATATCATGCAAAGTGAACATGGAAAGATGGGCATAGAATATGTAATGAACAATAACCCATAGCCAAGTGAGGGCCATGTAGAAGAAATGCGCAAAGTCTTTGAATGAAGAGAGTGGTGGGAAAGACACTCCAAGGGATCCCAAGTTATCGTTGCTCTCTAGAGATCATTTTGTCAACTCGTGGGATTGCGAGGTTGACAAGTATTCATGGGTACCTACACAAAAGAGACACAAACCAAATAAATTGTGTTCGTTGTAAATGTACACATCATCCATCATGATGTGTGTGTGCATGTGTGAGTTAGTACAAGGTAAGCATCGCTCAAAGAAATTTGATGCATTGTATAAGAACATGTCATCCATCATGAAAGAATAGTTGTTATGTATGACATGATGGGGATGCAAATCTAGCATACACGTATATGGCACATCAATAGCATTTTCATTCATAGGGAGCATATGGTGCACACAAGTATTGGCATCATGCAAAGGATAGGATTGATCAAAATCTCCTAAAATGTATGAGGAAACTATGGGGGTCTCCCCATGAGCAATAGCGGAAACATCATGTGGAGAAAATGGATAACATCCTAAACAATGCATATTCAAAGCTAGGTGGTCATGGCATTGCATATGCCATAAATGATGCAAAGGGAACATATCAATATCATCACAAGAAAAACAAATGCCAATAACCATGGGCTTGTCATCTATGCCATAAGTGCAAATTGGGTTTATGTTGATGGCATATGCATAGTCACTATGAAGAGATTGCAAATATGACATATGGTTGATCTCATGCATAGCATATGACAAGTCAAGCAGATTGTCAAACATGATGTGACCTAGAGAATTGTCACAAGAAATCTATGTAACATGGCATCACAACTAATAGACTCCACATGCGAATCATCATACTCATCATAAATGGGCAAATCATCGCATGGGGAAATCGCACTAGCATGAAGCATGGAAATAGGTGGATCAACATCATGCAAGCAATCAATGTCAAGAATGTCTACTAGTGGGACTAGAGCATCACCTTCACCTATGTTACCTTGTTCATTCCACTCAAGTGGTGTAGGTGAGGTGCCAAAGACCAAATGGTGGTCACCATCTTCATCTTGATGGAACCAAGTGGAGGGTGCATCATATTCCAGCATGTCCATCGTCTTGTCCATATGAAGGACGAAGTCGTCGCGTATCGGCGCATCATCATATATGGGACCTAACACCAAAGGAGAAGACACAATAGAGGTAGAGGTTAAGTTGTTAGAAATCATAGTGGCCTCACATGCCCTATCAACTACCTCACTCTCTCTATGTGGTGGTGGCTCACTCCCTCCATCAAGGTAATTACAATCAATGTCACATATGGTGGAGTCACTCAAATCACTTAAGTGGTGGTGGTGTGGCTCTCCTCACATGGGAATTGGGGCAACTCGTCATATATGGGGATAGTGGTGAAGTCACTCTCACTCTCAATATGGTGGCACAAGTCACTCAAATCATCATGCGTCGCCGTGGTCGAAGGGAAAATCCCATGCTCAACCATCTCGTCGTCGTCGCTGTGGATGAAGGCCGCAGATGGCAGATCATCACTCTCCTCCATGACCAAAGGGAAAATCCAATGCTCGATCATCTCATCACCGTCGCCGTGGATGAAGGCCGATGTAGGCGTACTCGTCGTAAGTATGCGAAGATGCCGTACGTCTAAAGGCCAAGATGCCTTGAGAACACTTGGCGAAGATGCCGAAGTGGTGGTAGTAGTCATAGCTTGCTCGTGGTGGTGCTCGTCTCTCGGTCTTCTCTTGTGCTTGTGGTGGTTTTCTTGATGGCATCGCATGGTACTTGCATCTTGTGGCCGCTCCGAAGACTTGCGAATCGAGCGTCTCCGTCTTGAAGATGACAAAGAGGAAGAAGACTTGTAGTTGGCCCACACGTGTCGCATGTCATCCAATTGTGCATCCAACTTGGTGTCGATGTAGTCCCTTGTCCGTGCTTCGTGTTGGTGAATGTCAACGGTGAGTCGCTCAATGCCTCGCATTGCTCGTTGTAGTTCGAAGATGGGCGTTTTGGTGATGTAGTTGTTCACGCCGTCATTGTCGTGGAAGACCGGAGATGAAATGCCTTGCCTATCCATCAAAAGACTCGAGCAAATGAAAGTGGAAGAAAGGAAAGAACTAGACCAATGTACCTTATCCAATGTTGAAGAGGGATCAATGATCACTCAATAATGTATCAAGGAAATTGCACAATTGGTACCAGATCTTGTCAATTCTCACACCTACACAAGTAAGGCTTATGGTGGAGCTCGGTGAGGATAGTGGCACAAAAATTTGATGCAAAATGCCAGCAAGAGTCAATAATGTTGGAAAAGATTCACAAATTCGCAAGTGAAACAAGTAGACCAATAGAAATATGTGGCACACGGAAACACACACACGGATAGATAAATGGGGTCGTGCAACCAAGGAATGAGCACAAAATGTGGAATCCACGGAAAACGCTCGTGTTGCACAACTCAAGAGAGACGCTAGCACGATTGCTCAATAGGCGGATACGACACTTGTGCACAACCTATAAGATGCAAAATGTATGAGCCTTCGATCCCAAGTATGCTATGTGTATGATGTTCCTGGTGTTCTTCTCTAGGTGATCCAAGATGATTGGATATGACAATCTTATGTGCAATGCGGTATGATGCTATGGCTATTGCTTACAAGCTCTTTGCTCTCTTTTCCTTTTGCTTAAAAGCTTGTTCTTTTTTTTGATATGGCCACTTATTCAAAATGCGCAAACCAAGATAGCAATTGTGTATATGCGGGAACAATCTTGTGACACAAGGGATGATATGATGATACCAAGATGATACCAATATGATATGGTATGTATGCAATGGAAGGTACGGATCACTAATGTGCACAAGTAATGTTGCCGACAATACTCAATGGCTAGTCTCGCTAGGCAAGTGACGCAAAATGGGCTAAGGGGTTAACAATGTAATGGCTAGAATGAATGTACAATGATGGGATACCACGATACCAAGATGATATAGAGGTTACCGTTCTTGCTTATGGTTAGGGTGTCAAAATGGTGAAGTGGTCGATGTCGAATCCTTGTCGAAGGTGAGCGGCAGTGTTGTCGATGTCGAACCATTCCTAGTTAGCTGAAACACCCTAGGAAACAGAAAAACTGCAAACTCAAAATCTCAAAGGAAAATGTCAAATGGTGGTAGCGGAATGCGTTGGTAGTTCCGGAGTTAGCAATGCGGAAGTGGTGGTGGTGGTTGATGACGAAGCAGCCGTCCCTAAGTAGCCGAAACACCTTAGGAGACTCAAGTCACCACTCAAGCAACCACAAATGCTAAATGGAGCAAAATGGGTTAAGTTGCGGAAAGCGATGGTGGTATGGCAGATGATATGGTGGATGGCCTATGCAAAGATGCCCAAATACCAAATGTTTGATGGAGTCAAATGGTATTGAAACCTATCTACATGGATGGGGGATGTCAATAGCTACTCAACAAGCTAAAGAACGTCAAAATCGGACTCCGGGAGCAAAAGTTATGGCCGAAACGGTTTTTGTCGGTGAGCTGATTCAGGGAGGTGCGGGTGCCTAGGGGTGGAAGGTGCGGGAACCCGGGGTGGTCAGGGAGGTTGGGCGGAAGGAGTGGCCTGGGGGTCCGGGTGCCCGAGGGTAAGGGGTGTGGGCAATCGGGGTTGTCAGCGGGGTTGGTCGGGGGGTCCGGGTGCCTGGGGTTTGAGGTACGGGCGCCCTGGGGTGACGGATTTGGGCGGAAACTCGTGGAGGAATGAAAGAAATTGGTGGATTTCGTGGAGAGAAAGGTGGAGATGGATGGGGGAATGCTATATCCACTTGAAACCAAGCAAATCCATGGATCAAATCCAACAAAATCTCATCAAACCAACAAATCACAAAAAAATTGGGGCTATTTTTGATGGGGAATTTTCGAAATTAGGTCGAAATCACAACAAAATTAGGCTAGAGAACAAGATGGGGGGCTCCAACTTCGTGAGAAACCATGGCTCATGATACCAAGATGTTATAGGGTGGAACCCTATGTGGAGATATTTCATGAATTGGAGGGGAAATCCCCAAGAACACGAAGAACACGAAGAACACAAGAGAGGGGAAACACTCAAATTGACTAGATCCAATCACACATATGCTAGATCCAAGAACACACAAGAGGTCACAATGAATCGAAGGACAACAAAGGAAAGATAGAAGGTACTAGTTCATCCCAATCCTATGAGGAGAAAGGTCTTGATGATCCTATGATGGGGATCCTTCCCTAGATGGGGTCTTGATATCCACAAGAGGATCTTCTCCCTTAGGAGGTCATGATCTCCATGGGAGGAAGATGAGCAAATCTCTCTCTTTGTCTATCCAATACTTTGTTATCCTCTCTAATGAGCTAGGTGGGGGGGTACTTATAGTCTATTTTGGAAATAAGAGGGGGAGAGGGATACAAGGGCAAAAAACCAAAAAGGCACACATGCCCTCGGAGTGGTCCGGGCACCCGGGGGTCCTAGGCCCGGCCACCCGGGGTAGACGCAGGGGCCTGGGCAGTCGAGGTCGGGCACCCGGGGTAGGTGGCCCGGGCACCCGGGCAGGGCTGGGCTGCTCTAGCAGCTGGGCCGGGCACCCGGGGTGTGGCGGCCCAGGAACCCGGTGGGGAATCTCCAGCGGCAGGAGGGGGAGGCCGGGTACCCGGGGGTAGTGGCCCGGGCACCCGGAGGCATGCTGGGCCGGCCCAGGCAGGAGGCCGGGCACCCGGGGTGCTGCCCAGGCCGTGGCTGGGCGTTTGGCCGGGCAGCCGGTGCTTGGCGGTTGGGCACCCGGGGTCGCCTAGCTTATCCCACTTCCATTCGGGTATCGGCAATGGTTGCAGCAGTCCTGCTAGCTTCTGATGCTCTGCTTTTACTCTCTGACATACGTCACAAACTGCTACATATTCTGCGATATCTTTCTTCATTCCGGTCCACCAGAAAGTATCCTTCAAATCCAAATACATCTTGGTATTTCCTGTGTGAATAGAATATGGTGAATCATGAGCCTCCTGTAGAATCAACTTCCCGATCTCCGGGTCATTAGGCACATAAACACGATCTTCAAACCATAGGGTATCGTGCTCATCTTCATGAAATCCCTTAGCTTTGCCTTTGCTCATCCTCTCCTTTATATAAGTAATTTCCTTGTCAGTCTTCTGAGCTTATCTGATCTTTTCCATCAGGGTCGACTGAAGCTCCAATGCTGCTACTTAGCCTCTCAGAACTATCTCCAAACATAGCTCATGAAGGTCCTCGGCTAGCTCCTTCGGTATCTCTCCGGTCATAAGTGTGTTGACATGACTCTTACGGCTCAACGCGTCGGCTACTACGTTAGCCTTTCCCGGGTGATAATGCAATCTCATGTCATAATCCTTGATGAGTTCCAACCATCTCCTCTCCCTAAGATTCAACTCCTTCTGCGTGAAAATGTACTTCAAAATCTTGTGATCCATGTACACCTCACAATGATTTCCGATGAGAAAATGTCTCCACATCTTCAAAGCATGCACTATGGCTGCTAACTCCAAATCATGTGTGGCATAATTCAACTCATGAGGTTTCAGCTATCGTGAAGCATACGAAAAAACTCTCCCCTCCTTCATAAGTACTACTCCAAGTCCTCGACGTGAAGCGTCGAAATACACTTTGTAATCCTTACTCTGATCTGGCAGAATCAATACTGGCGAGGTCACCAAACGTTCCTTCAACTCCTAGAAACTAGCCTCATACTCCTCAGTACAATTGAACTTGGTATCCTTCTTCAACAATTATGTCATAGGCTTTGCAATCTTCGAAAAGTTCTCAATAAATCTCCAATAATATCCTGCGAGTCCAAGAAAACTCCGGATCTCTCCAACTATTGTTGGTGCTTCCCAGTTTGTCACAGTGACAACTTTGGTGGGGTCTACTGCTATACCTTCTCAGGATATAACATGTCCGAGGAATCCAACTTCCTTCAAACAAACTCACACTTGCTGAACTTGGCATATAACTGGTGTTCTCTGAGCTTCTCGAGTACCAAACACAAATGCTCCTTATGCTCTTCTTCGTTCTTCGAGTAGACCAAAATATCATCAATGAACACCACGACGAACTTATCCAAAAACTCCATAAACACCTTGTTCATCATGTTCATGAAATAGGCAGGTGCGTTAGTCAGACCAAATGACATAACGGTGTACTCATACAACCCATACCTGGTGGTAAAAGCCGTCTTAGGTATATCCTGCTCTCGAATCTTCAACTAATGGTATCCTGATTGCAAATCGATCTTGGAAAATACCTTAGCTCCTTGCAATCTGTCAAACAGATCATTGATCATAGGCAGTGGGTATTTGTTCTTGATTGTTACTGCATTCAATCCTCGATAATCAACAACCATCCTCAATGATCCGCCCTTCTTCTCCACTAGAAGTACTGGTGATCCCCAAGGTGAAGAACTTGGGTGAATATATCCTTTATCCAGTAACTCCTTTAACCTGCCTTTTAATTTCCTCCAAATCCTTTGCCGACATTCTGTATGGTCTCTTCGATATTGGCCCTGTGCCTGGTAAAATCTCAATCAAAAACTCAATGTCTCTATCCAGTGGCATGCCTGGCAACTCCTCTGGAAACATGTCAGGAAAATCCTTCACCACTGGTACTTCCTCCTGGATAACTCCTGTTAACGAGTTTACTTGCGTCCTTCTCGTCTCATGCCGGGATACATACTTGATCCTTCTTCCTTCTGGCGTTGTAAGCAAAATTGTCCTACTGGCGCATTCAATGTTCCCTCCATACTTCGATAACCAATCCATGCCTAATATCACGTCCAATCCTTGCGATTCCAATACAATTAGGTCCGAGGGAAACAAGTAGCTACCAATCCTTAATGGTAACTGATCACACCATAGGCTAGCTATATACTCTACTCCAGGCGAGGTTACTAACATGGGTGACCTAAGGGCTTGTGTTGGCAGTTTGTACTTATCCACAAATCCCCTTGATATATATGAATGCAATGCACCAGTATCAAAAAGAACGAGTGCAGTAAATGACTTAACCCAAAACTTACCTATTACTGCATCTGGCTGAGCTTCAACCTCCTCCATGTTAACGTGGTTCACCTGTCCCCTATTGAAAGGGTTCGGCTTCTTCCCAGAGCTTCCATTGCCATTTCCATTCTGGCCTTCGGGACATTCACTGGCGTAATGTTTGGTCTTCTGACATTTAAAACAAGTGACTTGGCTCAAATCTTTCTTAGCTAGGGTTGATGGGTTGGTACGGCTCTGGCCGTTGCTTCCTCCATTCCCATTACCATTTTTGGGACCATTGCGATTATGCAAACTACCTCCTCCATGGGTATGCTGAAATTGTCCTCCTGACTTCGGGGTAAAACGTGGCTTCTGCTGAGCTCCAGAATTGTACTTCCCTTGTCCATACTTCCTCTTGCGGTTCTCAATCTGCTGCTGCTTCCCTTCAATCGTAAGAGCATGATCTACCAACTCCTGGTAGTTATTGAAACTTGCTACCATCAACTGCATGCTCAGCTCATCATTCAGTCCTTCCAGAAACTTCTCTTGCTTAGCTGCATCCGTAGCAACGTCATCTGGGGCATAACGCTCTAACTTACTAAAGTCATCCACATATTGGCCAACTGTCCTTCCTCCTTGGCGTAAGTTGCGAAACTCACAGTTCTTCATGGCCATTGCTCCTGTAGAAACATGGGCAGTAGGGAAAGCCTGCTGAACCTGGTCCCATGTGACAGTGTCTACTGGATAGGTGGCTGTGAAATTCTCTCACCATGATGCTGCGGGTCCATCAAGCTGATGTGCGGCAAATCGCACCTTCTCCGCATCTGTGCATCCTGTAGTGGTCAACTCCCTAGCTGTCTCGCGAAGCCAATCATCTGGAACAATCGGCTCGGTGCTATTAGAGAACATCGGTGGATTCAGCCTAAGAAAACGGGTTAAGTGGTCAACAGGTGTTGGTGGTGGTGGTGGGTTGTTGTTGTTGTTCCCCTGATTCTGATTCTGAACTAACAACTGCATCAGGGCATTCTGCTGCTGGATCAACTGAGTGAGCTCCGGTGGGAAAGCAAATCCGTTGTCACGTCTCGGAGGCATCTGAGGTTTTAGAAAAGATGAGAATATAGAATAGAATGAGGTCTAGAGGGAAAAACACTACCCATATGCACATGAGGCAAATTTCGAACAAAACACTCCAATCAATTCAAACAAGGGCATACAACGGTCTATCTATCGTTACATAAAGTGCTCGGACTATACTAGATACATGGGGGAAGTACTACTACTGTTATGGTGGTCGACTAGAAAAACTGCTCCGATGAAGACTCCATGATATCTGCTCCAGCTTCATCAACATAGTCATCATCACTATCATCTGGGTCCGAGTCGGTGTCGTCCATGATTATGTAATTCTCTGGACATGTGAAATCTTCATCTTCTTCTTCCGTCGCAGGGAATCCCATAAATACTTTCAGCTTCTTCTTCAGATCATCGCTCTTCTCCACTAGTGTTGCTATTTCCTCCTCATATCCATCGCGTGTAGACTTGAGTTCTTCCTCCAGTTCTGTGATCTTGGTCATGGCCTTCTTCAGATCTATCATGCCTGTGGCATCGAATGTGCTGGTTTAACTCCTGGATGAAAGCTGCAGTTGATCTATCCTTCCTGGTGCTGATCATCTCCCATTGTTCATCTCTGCGCCCACAAATCTGGTAGATAGTATCCTTAAGCTCCTTGTGGTAAACTTCTCCAATACGTCCCATGGTGATGTGGGCTGCCATGCTCTTTCCTAGACTCCAGGTTGGTGCATCAAAGGAAAACTCTATGGGTTCTGTGACGGGCATGAATGTTCTTCCTGGAACTTGAACTTGAATCATCCAGCGCTCCTCTTCAGGTAAAGTGGCGTTGTAGGTCCCGGTGAAGCTTGGTACTCCGGTGTTCAGGTATCTAGTGACTTCCTTCAGGTGTCGTCCAAAGGGTGTATCTTCATCCGGTTGCATGAACTTGCTTCTTGCATCCGCCATCCTAAAAGAGAGTAGCAAAGATGAGGAGTCAGAATGAGAAGAGAGAGTAGTGATCTAGGGCTTTGGCTTAGTGGTCGTGTCCTACAGTCAGCGTGTGCTCTGATACCATCTTGTAGCGACCAGACCTCAAACAGTCCGATCTCTGTGCATTAGTGTCATCCCTGGATCAGTAATGCTGACACGCACAGTACTTGAAGGATTTATAACAGAGTGGCAATCACACACTTATTACATCGAATGTCTCAAAAGAGAGCTTATTACAATAAATATGGCTTAAAGCCATCTAATAACGATAACAGCGGAAGTCTTGGAAGATAAGTGAGTCCATCAACTCCAACGACATCACTGAGTATAGGACCACAATTCTAAGGCATCTTACTCGTCGTCTGAAAAGTCTGCAACATTAACGTTGCAGCCCGAAAATGGGTCAACACATGGAATATGCTGGCAAAGTAACACATATAGAGTAATGAAATGACATGGCTATACTACATGCATATATGGCTGGTGGAAAGCTCTATGGTTACAATTTTGCATAAAGCCAATTTTTCCCTACTGCAAAGGAATAAAATTTATTTAACTATCATGGTAGTCGTTAAACATTGAGAATGGTTGACAGCATTCTCAATCCCAATTAAGCATCATCATTAAACAAACCCAACAATATTAATTAGAGTAACATGATGAGATTCACATGATAATCCAAATACTAGATACTCAAAACGTCCATAACCGGGGACACGGCTAATCATGATTAGTTTGTACACTCTGCAGAGGTTGCGCACTTTTCCCCACAAGACTCGATCTCCTCCGTTTGTTTTCTCGCACTTCATGGTGTTTGAGAAACGGATGACCGAGACATAGTCTTTCAGAAGCGCTAGCACCTTACGATTGGGTAGACCGTACCACCTACATCCCCTACATCTGCTAGTCTACCACTGTAAGAGTTCGCACGACTTAGCTATGCTAGAGCCCATAATTGCATGTGGCTGCACACGGAAGTTTCTAGAATGAATGATCTTATGATCCCTTTGAGCCTGGGTGGCGGTCCAAAAACAAACAGGCAATCCTGGAATACCCAAGTGCCTCAATCCACCCAGATGTGTATTAAAGTTGCCACCTTAAATAAACCATTAATTAACAATCTCACATCTGTCATGGATACACTCACCCAATCCACGTCTACTAGCATAGCATGGCTTAATAAGCAAACGTAGAAGTAACTCCCAAGGGTTTGATAATAAAATAGGTAATAGGTACTACCTCATCTACTTCCCAAAACCCACAATTTAATCAGATCCTAATCATGCAAATTGTTTGAGGGTTGATCTAATGCAATAAAACTGGGTAGTAAAGAGATATGATCAAAGTGTTACTTGCCTTGCTGATGATCCGCGAAACCTAGGGATTCGAAGTAGCACGCAACGCAATCAGGGTACTCTATCGCAAGAAAACAAACAAACAAGCATACAATAAGTACTCATCTAATACACAGGTAAAACTCGATAAGAGATCTAACCAGAAAGTTCAACTTAAGAACTCCGGTTGGCAAAAATAATCAAATCGAACGAAACAACGAAAGTCAAACGGCGAAAGAAACAAGCTTCGTTTACTAATCTGGACCTAAGTCAAATTTTATAGAAGTAAAAACTTGTTTGAGTAGATTAAACAGAAAGAGGATTTCGAGACGAAACTCTAGGCGCTTGATTCGCCTGATTCCGATAAACGAGCGAAAAGTTGAACTAAAACGAAAATCGGATCAGAAACCGCGATCAGAAAAATCGCGGAATAAATCCGAGAAAAAGAAAAATGACGAAAAGATTAATGAACGAACGTTCGTTATCTGGATCTAAACGATGAACGCATTCGTTAAAACGAACGAACGAGCGAACGCTCGCTAATTAACCTAAACTAAAAAAACCCGATCTAATAAAAAAACAGATCTAAAAAAACCAACGAAAAACCGAGGGAAAAACCGAACGTTTTTTCTCAAAAAAAACGGCGGCGGCGGGGTCAACCTCAGGGGCGGGGTCCGGCAGCGGCACGGGGCGGCGGCAGCGGATGAGGGTTAGGGTTTGAGCGCGGGTGGCAGCGGCTGGGCTGGGACGGCGGCTGGGCTATTTAAAGAGCCCCAGCCAGGCGGAGTCGCTACGGCCAAAGGTCGGTTCGTACTTTTTTTAAAATAATTTTGCGTAGAAAAACTAACGAAAGAAATACTAAACGGACTCCAAAAATCCCGAAATAAAATTTCCCCGACTTCTAAAATTAAGACGGATAAGATGAACATTTATTTGGGGCCTAAATGCAATTTTGAAAAATGCACATTTTTCCTAAATTCAAATAAAATAGCAATAAAATCCAAAATAAAATCTTATTTGATTCTTTTATTAAATCCTCAATATTTCTATATTTTGGAAATTCATTTTATTCCCTCTCTCATATTTTGTGACTGAAATAATTGAAGATAAAATAAATAAAATCAAATTATCCTATTTCAAAAATTTGAGAAAACTCAAATATGAAATTTAATAAATCCCCAACTCTCTTCGTGGGTCCTTGAGTTGCATAGAATTTCTAGGATCGAGCCAAAATGCAATAAAAATATGATATGCAATGATGATCTATGTATAACATTCCAAATTGAAAATTTGGGATGTTACAGGAAGCCAGGATGACTGAAGAACGGGCCGCTTTAGACGCCCAGTCACAGCAGATCCAGGCGGAGAATTACAAGCTTATGTTGGATCAGAACGCGTCAAACGAAGTACTAAGGAGGAGGCACCGATCTCATCTGCCGCCGGTTTATGAAGGAATGAATCTCTTCAATACGCCGAGGGCCAGGCCAAGTGATCCGGCAGAAGTGAACCGGACCGAGGCACCTAGGACCGGAGCTCCGGGTCATCCACGGGTGATGGACCTGCCTCGACGGATGGATAACCCGCTGCAATACGTACAAAGGCCGCCAGGTCACTTCTCTAGCCCTTTGGATAACAGGATTGTTGCAGCGTCTCGTTTGGCAGCTATTCCGATGGAGGGCGAATCACTAGTGGCGGTTGAAACGCGACGGGCCAGGGATCTTCTTCAAACCACCATGGTGCAACAACAAGCTTATTCATATAGTCGGGACAGGATACATTCAACCCCCCGTCCGAGTAAGAGTTACAGTAGGCACATTGACGAACCGGCTGTGTCAAGCAATGCGCGGCACCGTGACGCCCCTTGAGGGCCTAATCTAACGTGCGGTGGTATGAATGCTCAGGAAGTCGTAAACAATGGCAGAGCACGATGAGAGGCAGAGTTAGCGGCGCAGTTGGCAGCGCAGTACCTGAATCATCAACCTGCTCCAGTTCAACCAGCGGCATCAGTTGAACATGGATTGGCTTTTAGCTCTTGGGGAGTGCCATGCCTCACCCCGGATCTGCATAATGTGCGGCTAACCAAGGATATCAAGGGTCCGCGTAAGGTGCCTAATTATACCACCGATCAACCCCCTGAGGCGTGGGTTGAAAGTCGTGAGATGGAAATGGAGATGCTGGATGTGGATGAAGCGGCATGTGCAAAATACTTCACCATGATGTTAGACGGAACGGCTCGCACTTGGCTAAAGAGTCTGCCAGGTTGAAGGCCCGGTTTATAGCGAATTTCAAGGATACGTGCAAACAACCCATGTCCATTATGGATCTGGCTGCTTGTGTCCAAGGAGAGAATGAATCAACAACTCATTGGGTGCACCGGGTTTCGGAAATCCTACATTCATCGGACCGCATCAATGCTGATTCGGTGATTATAACGTTGGAGGGCAATTCCGGTTTAAGTCACTGAAGATGAAATTGGGACGGCTCAAGCATCATGGTAATGATATGGGAACGCTCATGGCAGCTCTGGTTAAGTATGCCGATTCTGATAATACCAAGGATCCCGTGGCTGACAAAGAGAAGCTGGAGAAGGGAAAGAAGAATGCGGGTGCAAAAGGACAGCATAACCAGACTGGCCATGGGAATAACGGTAAGCGCAAGGCAGACAACAATTCTGATTTTGTGGCTAACACCAATGTTTAGGGCAATAATCAGTGTCATAAGGGTAAACCGCCCCCGGGGGGCGGAGGATTAGGGATGAATCTGGAGCGTCTGTTGAACCAGCCTTGCCCAAAGCACAGGGCGCAAGAAAAACCGGCTACGCATTTATGGAAAGATTGCTTCATTATGATGGAGTTCAAAAATTCAGACCTCTTCCGGTATGATCATGGACCATCCGGCGGATCAGGACCTGGGTTTCACGGACCGGGTTATGGTGGAGGTAATTCCGGTTCAGGTTTTCAGGCTAACCAAGGTGGACAGGGCAAACAAGGCAATTTGAGCAACCAAGGTGGTTATAATCAACAAGGGAATCAGCAACAGCAGCATTCAGGTTATCAGAGCAACCCGAAGCAGTTAAATGGTGGACAGTATCATGTCTTCACTACTAGTCTGTGCAAGCGTGATCAGAAGCTCCATACATGGGCAGTAAACTCTGTTGAACCGGCGGTGCCCCGTTATCTGCGCTGGTCTGAACAGCCTATTGTGTGGAGTCGGGAGGATCATCTGCCCCGGGTTGATAATCCTAGTCATCTAGCATTGGTGGTTGCACCGCAAGTTGGGGGTTATAAGTTCACCAAAGTGCTCATGGATGGAGGGAGCAGTATCAATATCTTGTATTATGAAACATTCCGCCATATGGGGTTAACAGATAAGAATCTTAAACCGTCAAACACTGTTTTTCACGGTGTGGTACCTGGTAAATCGTCTTACCCGGTCGGTAAGATAGCTCTGGAGGTGGTTTTTGGAGATGATCATGATTCAAGGTACGAGACACTGACCTCTGAAGTAGTAAAAATCAGAAGTCCGTACCATGCCCTGTTTGGAGAGACAGTTTATGCTAAATTCATGGCAAGGTCGTGTTATGTTTATCTGCAGCTCAAGATGCCGGGTCATAAGGGGACCATCACAGTTCATGGTAGCCGCAAGATTTCTCTGGAATGCGAGGAAGGTGATGCGGCTTATGCTGAGTCGGTTTGTGCGATGGAGGAGTTGAAGTTTTATAAGGACAATGTAGATCCGGTAGATATGACTTCTCTCAAGAAGCCCACTACAGAGCATGATCCGGCTTTGAAGTTTAAATTGGCTGATGAGACTAAGTTGGTTGATTTTGTTCCTGGCGATTCATCCAAGCAGTTCAGCATCAGCATTAACTTGGATCCGAAATAGGAAGGCGCGCTCATCGAGTTCATTCGTGAGAACCGGGACATCTTTGCATGGAAACCTTCTGAAATGCCAGGTGTACCGAGGGAACTCGCTGAGCACACTCTTAATGTTGATCCGAATTTCAAACCGGTCAAACAGTTTCTTCACCGCTTTAATGAAGAGAGACACAAGGCCATTGGTGAAGAGGTAGCCCGGCTATTGGTGGCAGGGTTTATTGTGGAGGTGTTTCACCCTGAGTGGTTGGCTAATCCAGTGCTTGTACTTAAGAAAAACGGCACTTGGCGTATGTGTGTGGATTACATAGATTTGAACAAAGATTGCCTAGCTGATCCCTTTGCCCTCCCTCGTATTGATCAAATCATTGATGCTACGGCGGGTTGCGAGCGTTTGAGTTTCCTGGATGCTTATTCGGGTTACCATCAGATCAAAATGGCAGTTAAGGACCAGGAGAAGACAACTTTTATAACTCCTTTTGGAGCCTTCTGTTATGTATCTATGCCTTTTGGGCTCAAGAGTGCTCGGGCGACTTATCAGCGGTGTGTGCAGAGTTGCCTCCATAATCAGATTGGGCAAAATGTGCATGCTTATGTGGATGATATCATGGTGAAATCTAGGAAAGCAGAGACACTCATAACTGATTTGCAGGAAACTTTTGATAATCTGAGGGTTTATAAAATTATGCTTAATCCGGCTAAGTGTGTTTTTGGTGTATCGACTGGCAAGCTCTTGGGTTTTCTGGTGTCCAATAGGGGCATTGAGGCTAATCCGGAAAAGATCAAGGCTATCACGTCCCTAGCTAAACCGGCGTGTATCAATGACATTGAAAGCCTGGCAGGTCGGATTGCAGCACTGAGCCGGTTTATCAGCCGGTTGGGAGAGAAGGCGATCCCGCTTTATCAGATGATGAAGAAAACAAACAACTTTGTTTGGAGTGATGCTACTGATGCGGCGTTTGAGGATTTGAAGAAGCAGTTGGCCGAGCCGCCCGTCCTTGCTTTCCCCATTGATAAGGAACCATTGCTGTTATATGTGGTTGCTAATGCATGAGCTTTCAGCGTGGCTATTATGGTGGAGCGCAAGGAGGCTGGTAAGGAATATCCGGTTCAACGGCCGGTTTACTATATTAGTGAGGTGCTTATCGAGTCCAAACTGAGATACCCCCGTTGGCAGAAGCTGGTGTATGGAGTGTTTATGGTGAGCCGGAAGCTCAAGCAATACTTTCAAGGCCATCCCATCACTGTGGTCAGTTTTGATCCATTGGGAGACATCATTCAAAACAAGGAGGCAACTGGCCGGGTTGCTATGTGGGCTATTGAGCTTGGGCCTCACTGGTTGAAATACATGCCTCGCACTGCTATCACAAGCACTTGTAGACTTCATCAACGACTGGATGGAGTTGCAAGCACCCGAGGATAAACGGATAACACATACTGGACTATTCACTTTGATGGATCCAGACAATTGGAGGGCTCGAGGGCTGGAGTTGTTCTTACTTCTCCTCGAGGTGACAAATTATGTTATGTTCTCCGCTTAATGTTTCCCTGTACTAACAATGCAGCTGAGTATGGGGCTTTACTCCACGGACTGCGGATGGCGAAGGAGATGAACTTAATCCGGGTACGTTGCTTTGGTGACTCCGATTTAGTGGCTCAGCAAGTGTCTGGTACGTGGGATTCCAAGGATCCACTCATGGCGGCTTATCGCCAGGAGGTGGACGTCATTGCTGGTTACTTCAAGGGTTATCAGGTCGAGCACATTGATCAGCGTAAAAATGAAGCGGTAGACGCTTTAAGCTGGCTCGGGTCCCAGCCTAAACCGGTGCCGCCTAATGTTTTCCTGGATGTTCTGCATAATCCGTCGGTCGAGGTACCGACGGAGGAGGATCAGGGGATTCCTGATCCGGAGGCTCAACTGGTGGCGTTTCTTCATGCTAACCCTGATTGGATGTTGCTGTACCTGGCGTACATGAACAGGGGCGAGTTACCAGAGGACGAAGTTTTAGCCAAATAGATAATCCGGCGTTCTAAGTCCATGGCTATTGTCAATGGTGAGTTACATCACTGCAGTGTTTCAGGGGCGTTTCAGCGTTGTGTTTCTTCTGAAGAAGGCTGTGAGAACTTGCGTGAGATCCACGAAGGAGATTGTGGTCATCATGCCGGTTCAAAATCCTTGGTGGCTAAGGCTTTCCGGCACGGTTTTTACTGGTTAACAGCTCATGCTGATGCGGAAGATCTGGTTCGAAGGTGTGACGGTTGTCAGAAATTTGCACGTCAAGCTCATGTTCCGGCTCAGGAGTTGAGGATGATTCCAATTACCTGGCCGTTTGCATCTTGGGGGCTGGATATGGTTGGGCCTTTTAAGATATCCAAGGATAAGAAGACCCACCTCCTGGTGGCGGTTGATAAATTCACCAAATGGGTGGAGGCAGAGCCAGTGAGCAAGTGTGATGCGGCCACGGCGGTTCAGTTCATGAAAAAGGTGATCTTCCGGTTTTGTTTTCCACACAGCATTATAACAGATAATGGCACGAATCTTTCCAAGGGAGCTATGGAAGAGTTCTGTCAACGTGAGCACATCTGGCTTGATGTGTTGTAGGTAGCCCACCCCCAATCTGATGGTCAAGCGGAGAGAGCTAATCAGGAAATCTTAAAGGGTATCAAGCCCCGGCTTATGGTCCCTTTGAAGCGGACGCCGGGTTGCTGGGTGGAGGAATTGCCTTCCGTTCTATGGAGTATTAACACCACCCCCAATAGGTCTACGGGTTACACACCCCTCTTCATGGTCTATGGAGCAGAAGTAGTTTTCCCAAGTGATATGCGTCAGGATTCGCCCCGAGTGGCAGCATACGTTGAAGCGGATAATGAGAGAGCACGCTAGGATGCCTTGGACCTATTAGATGAACAACGGGATATTGCGGCAGCTCACTCGGCGATTTATCAACAAGACCTGCAGCGTTATCACAGCCACCGGGTTAAAACCAAGACTTTCCAAGAAGGCGACTTGGTACTCCGGCTTATCCAAGATCAGACTGACATGCATACTTTGTCTCCACCTTGGGAAGGACCCTTTGTGGTCAGCAAGAATTTGGACAACGGGTCATACTACCTCATCGATGTTCGAGAGCACAAAGACTCACACAAGCAGAGGAGGAGACTCGCCAGCCGTGGAATATAGCTCATCTTCGGCCTTACTACACCTGAGCCATAGGCTCCTACTATGTATATATCTTTGACAATGTACATATTATGATCAATAAATAAACTGGCATCCTTGCTAAAGCGGGGCCTCTGCCGTTTTCGTCTTATATGTCTCCTTGGTTACTTGGGGGCTCATGCTTACAAAGCAGAGTTTTCTAGTAAACCGGCTTATAAAACCACAACATAGCTTGGCAGCTTCACACCCAAGGGACCAAAGAGAGATTGTTGCCACGCACAGCTCAAACATAGGTACCCATTGAGCACTGCTCACAATGTTACTTGGGGTCTCTTTGTGCACAACAACAAAGAGTTTGAAAGGACCCTTGTAATAGGCTATCAAGCCAGGCTTGGAAGCCAGGTGTATTCACCTAAAACCCCGGGTTAACCTGCCTTCATCAAGTAAGCCACTCTGTCCAGGTAATCCTGGTATGTCCCGCCGAATGTTTGACAAGTCAATCTTATACAGACCCTGAATTTGTCAAAGTTAAAACGACGATTGGTTAATTGGAGGCCCATCTTAAAAGGCTTTGTCAAATGGTTTAACTCCGCGGCCTGGCAGCCCATGAAAAGCCTCGAATTTGGGCCTGGCAGCCCTTGAAAAGCCTCGACTACAAATTTTTATTTGATTTTGTTTTTTGCAAGTTTTTCTTTGTTTGATAAGGTTTTAAGATAAACTGGCGTCCATTGACCCGTCCTGACTATAAGTCATTCCACCAGCCTGGTGTTTCTCAACCCGGCGCAGCTTTCAACTATCAGTTGTTAGCACAAAATCAATTATAAACTGGTGCTCTTAGCTCGGTCTGGCATTGACTATAAGTTGCCAGGATGATCATCCGGTGTTTATCATAACCCGGCGTGGTTTATTATATACCAGCACAACATGGTGATAGTTATCAATACTCAGGATTTGGGTTATCACACTTACTGCAAGAATGATTGGTAAACCAATGATGTGATTTAAATCACAGGTATGAGGTATTTTCATATTTCATCATCTTTACATCCTTGGTTATAAACTATGACTTCATATTGGGCATCGTAACTCGTCCGAGGGTAAACCGCCAGGATACGTTTTCAATTTATGACATGTAGAAAACACGATTGCATAACACTGATAAAAATCATAAGCACACATGGCATCTTATGACAAAGTGGCAGTCTCAAGAAAGTGATTATACGGCATAGAAGACCAAATGTTTCAAGCTATGCACGATGGCATAGCAGACCAAGTGTTTTAAACTAGCCTATTACAAGGCGCTTGGACCGCTCAACAAGATAATTGTTTTTCTACGAAGGACGGTACACAAATGGTAAACCGGCTTCCGGATTATGATTCCTCTTCAGCTTGATGAGAAGTTTGTGGATCACCTTGCGCCGGTTCAACCTCCTCCTCCCCACCCAGTGGCTGGAAGTTAATGGTTGTCTAGTCAATCCCGGTTAAAGCTTGGAAGACATCTTCGTCACTTATAAGATTGGACGGTTCAACGTCAGGGGCATAAGTGTGCTTACGGATTGGCGGGATAAGATTCTGCTAAATCTGCTTCGGCTAAATCTTCTTGCAAGCGGGCGCATCTCCTTTGTCAAGGCCTTGAAGGCTTCATTATCAAATTCTGACCCGTCTTCTTGTTGGCAAAATTGTCAAGCGGGTGCATCTTCTTGTTGTCAAGGCCTTGAGGGCTTCATTATCAAGGCTCGGGATGGTCCAGACATCCGGCAGGGCTCGGACGTCCGTAGATTCGGCTCTGTCGTGGATGCGTCATACAGCTCCAGGAGCAACACTATCGATTATCCAACCAAACTCGGCAGGACTAGGGGTGTTATCTCTCCGGAGAGCCCCGAACCTGGGTATGTCCGGTGTCCCGCGCCCGCGCATGCCAACCTCGCCTTTGGAGCCCACCAGCGCCCTCGAGCCTCCTCCTCTCTTTAGCCATCCCTTGGCATCTGCCGTGCGCCCACTGATGACCCACAAGTGTAGGGGATCTATCGTAGTCCTTTTGATAAGTAAGAGTGTCGAACCCAACGAGGAGCAGAAGGAAATGATAAGCGGTTTTCAGTAAGGTTTTCTCTGCAAGCACTGAAATAGTAGGTGATAAATAGTAACGAGCAAAAGTAAATAAAGTAAATAAGGTGCAGCAAGGTGGCCCAATCCTTTACGTAGCAAAGGAAAAGCCTGGACAAATTCTAATAATAATGAAGGAGCTCCCAAGGACACATTGGGGATTATCGTCAAGCTAGTTTCATCACGTTCGTAAGATTCGCGTTCGGTACTTCGATAATTTGATATGTGGGTAGACCAACACTTGGGTACTGCCCTAACTTGGACAAGCATCCCACTTATGATTAACCCCTATTGCAAGCGTCCGCAACTACAAAAGGGAGTATTAAGGTAAACCTAACCACAACATTAAACATATGGGCCCATATGAACCCCTAATGAAGCAACTCATAAACTAGGGTTTAAGCTTCTGTCACTCTAGCAACCCATCATCTACTTATTACTTCCCTATGACTTCCTCTAGGCCCAAATAATGGTGAAGTGTCATGTAGTCAACATTCACATAACACCACTAGAGGAGAGACAACATACATCTCATCAAAATATCAAACGAATACCAAATTCACATGACTACTAATAGCAAGACTTCACCCATGTCCTCAGGAACTAAAGTAACTACTCACAAAGCATAAGCATGTTCATAATCAGAGGTGTAATAATATGCATTAAGGATCTGAACATATAATCTTCCACCAAGTAAACCAATAAGTATCAACTAAAAGGAGTAATCAACACTACTAGCAACCCACATGTACCAATTTGTGGTTTTGTATACAAGATTGGATACAAGAGATGAACTAGGGTTTGAGAGGAGATGGTGCTGGTGAAGAAGTTGATGGAGATTGACCCCCTCCCGATGAGAGGATCGTTGGTGATGACGTTGGTGATGATTTCCCCTTCTCGGAGGGAAGTGTCCCCGGCAGAGCAGCTCCGACAGAGCCCTAGATTGATTCCGCCAAGGTTCCGCCTCGTGGCGGCGGAGTTTCGTCCCGTAACCTTGCCCACGAATTTTTCCAGGACAAATCCCTTCATATAGTAGAAGATGGTCGCTGGAAGCCCACCAGGGGGCCCAGGAGATAGGGGGCATGCCCTATAGGGGGGCCCTATCTCCTGGACAGGGTGTGGGCCCCCTAGCCTATTTCTTTCGCTCATAAATTCTTAATAAATCCAAAAGTGGTTTTGTGGAGTTTCAGGATTTTTGGAGTTGTGCAGAATAGGTTTCCAATGTTTGCTCCTTTTCCAGCCAGAATTCCAGCTGCCGGCATTCCCCCTCTTCATGGTAAACCTTGTAAAATAAGAGAGAATAGACATAAGTACTGAGATATAATGTGTAATAACATCCCATAATGCAATAAATATTGATATAAAAGCATGATGCAAAATGGACGTATCAACTCCCCCAAGCTTAGACCTCGCTTGTCCTCAAGCGGAAACCGAAATCAAAAAATATGTCCACATGTTTAGAGATAGAGGTGTCGATAAAAATAAGATACGGACATGAGGGCATCATGATCATTCTAATAATAGCAACATATATAGATTTTGTCATATGATTTCCTATGTTCAAGTAATAAGCAATTCACAATGTCAAGTATGGTTCATAAACATCATTGGGAACTAACAAACTATAATCTCAGTCATTGAAGCAATTGCAATTTATCGTAACATCAGAAAGAGTCAATAATAGAGCTTTTCAGCAAGATCACATACTCAACTATCTCGTAGTCCCCCATAATTGTTAACACTCACGCAATACTTGTGGTTATAGAGTTTCAGCCGGACACTCAGAAAGATAGGGGCTTATTGTGTTGCCTCCCAACGTATTCACCTTTAGGTGATGTCAACAATAATAACTTATGCCAACTTACATCCAATTTGATATATGTATCATGACCTTTCAAACACGAAGAGCTTGCCAAAGGATAAAATGAAAAAGTGGAAAGGTGAGGATCACCTTGACTCAAGTATAAAAGTAAAAACATAAAGTAAAAGATAGGCCCTTCGCAGAGGGAAGCAGAGGTTGTCATGCGCTTTTAGGGTTGGATACACAAAATCTTAATGCAAGAGAACGTCACTTTGTATTGCCCCTTGTATGTGGACCTTTATTATGCACTCCGTCGCTTTTATTACTTCCACAACAAGTTCGTACAAAGCTTATTTTCTCTGCACTAATAAGTCATGCATATTTAGAGAGCAATTTTTATTGCTTGCACCGATGACAACTTACTTGAAGGATCTTACTCAATCCATAGGTAGGTATGGTGGACTCTCATGGCAAAACTGGGTTTAAGGATATTTGGAAGCACAAGTAGTATCTCTACTTGGTGCAGGGAGTTTTGGCTAGCATGAGGGGGGAAAGGCAAGCTCAACATGTTCAGAAGGTCACTGACAATATACTTTAACTGAGATGTCGGAAAACATAAACCATTACGTTGTCTTCCTTGTCCAACATCAACTCTTTTAGCATGTCATACTTAATGAGTGCTTCACAATCATAAAAGATGTCCAAGATAATATATCTATATGTGAATCCCTCTTTCCTTATCACTTCCTATTAATTGCAACGATGAACAAGGCCACGTTCATCAACTCTCAACAATTTTTATGCCTCATACTTTCTTTGTGTGAAGTTATCACTATCCATAAGATCAATATGAACTCTTTTCTTCTTTCTACTTTCTCAAGATCATAGCAACATAGCAAAGCCCTTGACTCAACACTAATCTTTATTATAGATAGCACACGGACTCGCTTACAAAAAGAGATCACAACGAAAACTCAAAACTACTTGATATCAAAACTTCGAACTAATAGATCAAGATACTACTAAAAGGATCGAACTAAATAAAGCGGTAAAGATAGGAGTGTGATGGTGATACGATACCGGGGCATCTCCCCCAAGCTTGGCAGTTGCAAAGGGGAGTGCCCATACCCATGTGATTATTTCTCCTTCTTCACGGTTGGTGTTGTAATCTTCTTGGTGATGATGCCCTTTAGGATACGGTTCTCATCCTCGAGCTTATTGATTTGTCGTTTGAGGTCCAAAATTTCTTTACGGAGCTTGCCCGTAACGGCCAAGGCTCCTTTTACCCAAGGATGCTGCATAGCTTCTGGAGAACACATGAAACTCTTTTTCATATTTTCATAAGAAAGAAATCTGGAGTTGGAAGGGATAACCGAAGCAGGGACAGCCAGGCTAGGTAGTTCCCCCATAGTGAAATCTGCTTGGAGACGAGAGGTAACTTCTTGATCTTCCTCCATGGCATCTATCCTTTTCAAATCAGGCTCCATCTCATCCTCCGTTGATGGTCCAAAGTGATAGGCATCGCCATTTGCTCCTGGACCTGGCATTGGGTGAGACACTCGACTCTCCCCGACTGATTCCTGAGAAGACATCTTGCTTAATTCTGCAATAGGAACAACTCGAAACGAAAACAGAGAATAATTGCGTGATACGGTGGCCAAAACCTTTGGGAGTATATATAATGAATTTTTACCGACCAAAATACGTAACATACAAGAAAATGGAGACCGGGAGGCACACGAGGTGCCCACGAGACAGGGGGCGCCCTACAGGGGGCGCCCTCCTCTCTCGTGGGAGCCTCGTGTCCCTTTCGGACTACTTCTTTCTTCCTAAAATTCTTAAATAATCCAAAACTGATGAAAATTGCCATTAGAGTTGTTTTGGAGTCGGTATACTTGCCGTACCACGTACCTATGCCTTTCTGGAGTCTGGAACGTTCTGGAAAGTGTCTCTTATGTACTCCTCTGGGGTTATGGTTTCAATAATATTAGTTTCAACATTGATAGGGTTACCTGAAATATAATGCTTGATTCTTTGACCATTAACCACCCTCGGATTTGTGCCTTCAAAGTTGTTAATTTTTATAGCACCGGAACGATAGACCTCCTCGATAACGTAGGGACCTTCCCATTTTGAGAGAAGTTTTCCTGCAAAAAATCTTAAACGAGAGTTGAATAATAACACATAATCTCCTACGTTAAACTCACGCTTTTGTATCCTTTTATCATGCCAGCGTTTGACTTTTTCTTTGAAGAGCTTGGCATTCTCATAAGCTTGGGCTCTCCATTCATCAAGTGAGCTAATATCAAACAACCTCTTCTCACCGGCAAGTTTGAAGTCATAATTGAGCTCTTTAATAGCCCAATATGCTTTATGTTCAAGTTCAAGAGGTAAATGACATGCTTTTCCATAAACCATCTTATATGGAGACATACCCATAGGATTTTTGTATGCAGTTCTATAGGCCCATAATGCATCATCAAGTTTTTTGGACCAATTCTTTCTAGATCTATTCACAGTCTTTTGCAAAATTAATTTGAGCTCTCTATTGCTCAACTCTACTTGACCACTAGACTGCGGGTGATAAGGAGATGCAATTCTATGATTGACATCGTACTTAGCAAGCATCTTACGGAAAGCACCATGAATAAAGTGTGAACCACCATCAGTCATAAGATATCTAGGGACTCCAAACCTCGGAAAAATAACTTCTTTAAGCATTTTAATAGAAGTGTTATGATCAGCACTACTAGTTGGAATAGCTTCTACCCACTTAGTAACGTAATCAACAGCAACTAAAATATGTGTATAACCATTGGAAGCAGGAAAAGGTCCCATATAATCAAAGCCCCAAACATCAAACGGTTCAATAACAAGAGAATAATTCATAGGCATTTCTTGACGTCTACTGATGTTACCTATTCTTTGGCATTCATCACAAGATACGACAAACTTACGAGCATCTTTGAAAAGAGTAGGCCAATAAAAACCAGATTGTAGTACCTTGTGTGCAGTTCTATCTCCAGCGTGGTGTCCTCCATAGGATTCAGAGTGACACTTGCGTAGGATTTGTTCCTGTTCATGCTCAGGCACACAACGTCTAATAATACCATCTACTCCTTCTTTATAAAGGTGTGGATCATCCCAGAAGTAATGTCTTAAATCATAGAAGAACTTTTTCTTTTGCTGGTATGTGAAGCTAGGCGGTATATATTTAGCAACAATGTAATTAGCATAGTCAGCATACCAAGGAGCAGTACGAGAAGCATTGACAACCGCTAATTGTTCATCAGGAAAACTATCATTAATAGGCAGTGGGTCATCAAGAACATTCTCTAACCTAGACAAGTTGTCTGCAACGGGGTTCTCAGCTCCCTTTCTATCAATAATATGCAAGTCAAATTCTTGGAGCAAGAGAACCCATCTAATGAGTCTAGGCTTAGCATCTTTCTTTTCCATAAGATATTTAATAGCAGCATGATCAGTGTGAATAGTAACTTTGGAATCAACAATATAAGGTCTAAACTTATCACATGCAAACACAACTGCTAAGAATTCTTTTTCAGTGGTAGCATAATTTCTCTGGGCAGTATCAAGAGTCTTACTAGCATAATGGATAACATTCAATTTCTTATCGACTCTTTGCCCTAAAACAGCACCTACAGCATAATCACTAGCATCACACATAATTTCAAAAGGTAAATTCCAATCAGGTGGCTGAACAATAGGTGTTGTGATCAAAGCTTTCTTAAGTGTTTCAAATGCGTCTACACAATCATCATCAAAGACAAAAGGAATATCTTTTTGCAATAAATTAGTCAGAGGCCTAGAGATTTTAGAAAAGTCCTTAATGAACCTCCTATAAAAACCGGCATGACCAAGAAAACTTCTTATACCTTTTATGTCCTTGGGACATGGCATCTTTTCAATAGCATCAACTTTGGCTTTATCAACTTCAATACCCCTCTCGGAGATCTTGTGCCCCAATACAATGCCTTCATTAACCATAAAGTGACACTTTTCCCAATTCAGGACAAGACTAGTGTCTTCGCATCTCTGCAAAACTCGATCAAGGTTGCTCAAACAATCATCAAAGGAGGATCCATAGACGGAGAAGTCATCCATGAATACCTCACAAATCTTTTCACAAAAATCAGAAAATATAGCCATCATGCATCTTTGAAAGGTAGCAGGTGCATTACATAAACCAAAAGGCATACGTCTATAAGCAAAAGTACCAAAAGGACAAGTAAACATAGTTTTAGATTGATCCCCCGCTGACACAGGTATTTGAGAGAAACCAGAGTAACCATCTAGAAAGCAAAAATGTGTGCGTTTGGATAGCCTTTCTAGCATTTGATCAATAAAAGGTAAAGGGTAATGATCTTTCTTAGTAGCTTTATTTAACTTACGGAAATCAATTACCATCCTATAGCCTGTAATAATTCTTTGCGGGATCAATTCATCTTTATCATTAGGAACAACGGTAATACCTCCATTTTAAGGACACAATGGACAGGGCTTACCCATTCACTATCAGCAACGGGATAAATAATACCTGCCTCAAGGAGTTTTAGAATCTCCTTTCTTACCACTTCCTTCATTTTGGGGTTTAATCGTCTTTGAGGATCTCTAACAGGTTTGGCATCTTTCTCCACTGAAATTTTGTGTTGACATAATGTGGGACTAATGCCCTTAAGATCATCCAGAGTATATCCAATAGCAGCTCGGTGCTTCTTCAGAGTTTTCAATAATCTTTCTTCTTCTTTCTCTGAAAGGTTAGCACTAATAATAACAGGATATATTTCTTTTTCATCAAGATAAGCATACTTGAGATTATCAGGTAAGGGTTTGAGTTCAAACACGGGATCACCCTTGGGTGGAGGGGGA
This sequence comes from Triticum aestivum, assembly GCF_018294505.1. Lineage (NCBI taxonomy): Eukaryota > Viridiplantae > Streptophyta > Magnoliopsida > Poales > Poaceae > Triticum > Triticum aestivum. Next base: position 322,173,916 of record NC_057813.1, on the reverse strand, counting down.
TCCCCAAGAATTTCAACGGGAAGATTATGTTTTAGCATAGGTTCTTGTTTAAGGAACACTTCATCTATTTCTTCCCTTTCCTTCATAAACATATCGTTTTCATGGTCTAGCAAATATTGTTCTAACGGATCAGTTGGAGGAACAGCAATAGAAGCAAGACCAATAATCTCATCCTTACTAGATGGTTCCTTTTCACGAGGTTGTCTACTAAACTTAGCGAAATTAAACTCATGAGACATACCATCTATACCAACAGTGACAATATTCTTTTCACAATCAATCTTAGCACTAGCAGTATGCAAGAAAGGTCTACCAAAAATAATGGGACAAAAATTATCTTGTGGGGAAGCAAGAACAAGAAAATCAGCAGGGTATTTAATCTTTCAACACAAGACTTCAACATCTCTAACAATCCCAATAGGTTTAATGGTGTCCCTATTAGCAAGCTTAATAGTAACATCAATGTCTTCTAATTCAACAGGTGCAATATCGTGCATAATTTCTTTGTAAAGATCGTAAGGTATAGCATTAGCACTAGCACCCATATCACATAAGCCATGATAACAATGATCTCCTATTTTAATAGAAATAACAGGCGTGCCTACAACAGGTCTACGTGTCTTAGTATCAGGTCTAGCAATATTAGCAGTTTCACCCATGAAAGAAATAACATTCCCATCTAAGTCTTCATCCAAGAGATCTTTAATCATAGCAATATTAGGTTCAACTTTAATTTGCTCAGGGGTTGTATAAGTCCTAGTATTACTCTTACGAACAACAGTCGAAGCTTTAACATGATCTTTTATCCTAACAGGAAAAGGAGGTTTTTTGACATAAGTAGTAGGAATAATAGGATCACTATATGTAATAGTCTTTTCTTTGACTGTAATAGGTGCAACTACTTTCACTTCAACATGAGGATTATATTTAAACCACTTCTCTTTAGGAAGATCAACGTGAGCAGCAAAAGTTTCACAAAAAGTAGCTACTATCTCAGAGTCAAGTCCATACTTAGAGCTAAATCCACGGAAAGCATCGGTATCCATAAAAGATTTAACACAATCAAACTTAGGTGTCATACCTGACTCCTTACCATCGTCGGAACCCCAATCTTCAGAGTTGCGTTTAATTCTTTCCAATAAGTCCCATTTGAAATCAATAGTCTTCAGCATATAGGAACCAGTACAGGAAGTATCGAGCAGGTTGCGATTATCAAGAGAAAGCCGAGCATAAAAATTCTGAATAATCATTTCCCAAGAGAGCTCATGATTAGAGCATGAATATAACATTGACTTAAGCCTCCCCAAGCTTGAGCGATGCTTTCTCCTTTGCGAGGCCAGAAATTATATATGTAATTACGATCACGATGAACAAGATGCATAGGATAGAACTTCTGGTGAAATTCCAATTTCAATCGCTTATAATTCCAAGATCTCGTGTCATCACATAGCCTATACCATGTCATTGCATCTCCCTTCAAAGATAAAGGGAAGACCTTCCTTTTGACAACATCATCGGGAATACCTGCAAGCTTAAATAATCCACAAACTTCATCCACAAAGATAAGGTGTAAGTCGGGATGCAAAGTTCCGTCTCCTGCAAAAGGATTAGCTAGCAGTTTTTCTATCATACCCGAAGGAATCTCAAAGTGAATATTTTCATAAAGTTCAGTAGGATGAGGAGCATCTCTTTGCTCCTCTGGTTGGGGTGAAGATACCCCAAACAGGCCACTCAAAGGATTAGTTTCCATAGTGACAAGTAACAGAAAATTTCAGCACACTATATAATTGTTTCCTTACCAAGTTCCACTCACCAAGAGCGCTACGCTCCCCGGCAACGGCGCCAGAAAAGAGTCTTGATGACCCACAAGTGTAGGGGATCTATCATAGTCCTTTCGATAAGTAAGAGTGTCGAACCCAATGAGGAGCAGAAGGAAATGATAAGCGGTTTTCAGTAAGGTTTTCTCTGCAAGCACTGAAATAGTAGGTGATAGATAGTTTTGTGATAAGATAAATAGTAACGAGCAAAAGTAAATAAAGTAAATAAGGTGCAGCAAGGTGGCCCAATCCTTTATGTAGCAAAGGATAAGCCTGGACAAATTCTAATAATAATGAAGGAGCTCCCGAGGACACATTGGGAATTATTGTCAAGCTAGTTTCATCACGTTCATAAGATTCACGTTCGGTACTTTGATAATTTGATATGTGGGTAGACCGACACTTGGGTACTGCCCTAACTTGGACAAGCATCCCACTTATGATTAACCCCTATTGCAAGCGTCTGCAACTACAAAAAGGAGTATTAAGGTAAACCTAACCACAACATTAAACATATGGGTCCATATGAACCCGTAACGAAGCAACTCATAAACTAGGGTTTAAGCTTCTGTCACTCTAGCAACCCATCATCTACTTATTACTTCCCTATGCCTTCCTCTAGGCCCAAATAATGGTGAAGTGTCATGTAGTCGACGTTCACATAACACCACTAGAGGAGAGACAACATACATCTCATCAAAATATCGAACGAATACTAAATTCACAGGACTACTAATAGCAAGACTTCACCCATGTCCTCAGAAACTAAAGTAACTAGTCACAAAGCATAAGCATATTCATAATAAGAGGTGTAATAATATGCATTAAGGATCTGAACATATAATCTTCCACCAAGTAAACCAATAAGTATCAACTACAAGGAGTAATCAACACTACTAGCAACCCACAGGTACCAATTTGTGGTTTTGGATACAAGATTGGATACAAGAGATGAACTAGGGTTTGAGGGGAGATGGTGCTGGTGAAGATATTGATGGAGATTGACCCCCTCCCGATGAGAGGATCGTTGGTGATGACGTTGGTGATGATTTCCCCTTCTCGTTGGGAAGTGTCCCCGGCAGAACAGCTCCGCCAGAGCCCTAGATTGATTCTGCCAAGGTTCCGCCTTGTGGTGGCGGAGTTTCGTCCCGTAAGCTTGCGCACGAATTTTTCCAGGACAAAACCCTTCATATAGCAGAAGATGGTCACCGGAAGCCCACCAGGGGGCCCAGGAGATAGGGGGGCGCGTCCTATAGGGGGCGCCCCCAGTCTCCTGGACAGGGTGTGGACCCCCTGGCCTATTTCTTTCGCTCATAAATTCTTAATAAATCCAAAAAGTGGTTTCGCAGAGTTTCAGGACTTTTGGAGTTGCGCAGAATAGGTTTCCAACATTTGCTCCTTTTCTAGCCAGAAGTCCAGCTGCCGGCATTCCCCCTCTTCATGGTAAACCTTGTAAAATAAGAGAGAATATCCATAAGTACTGAGATATAATGTGTAATAACAGCCCATAATGCAATAAATATTGATATAAAAGCATGATGCAAAATGGACGTATCACCCACCACGACAGTTGGTGCCCACCGTGGGGCAGCTCGAGGAGCTGCCAGGGAGCATGCTTCAGACGGGCCCCTTCTCCTGCACCGACGAGTCCGTTGCGCTGGCGGACGACGTCGTCGGCACGCTCGCCGCCTCCTTCACCGTGCTCCGCACCTCCGATGCGCTTGCGGCCGACGAGTACCCCAACGAGGTGCTCAGGTACTCCGATTCTCCCCTTTCCCTCGGCGGTAGCATTGCCCTCGGGGAGATGGACGTCCATGTGGAGGTTTACGCCATGGGCGATGGCGCCTCTTCCTCGTCAAGCAAAACGAGGAAGGCCGTGGAGGCCAGGGCCACCGCGGAACGGATCGAGCCGTCCGACACGTTGGGCGCAGCGATGCAGAGCCTTCGCATCCCCATCGGCACCAATGTCGACGCCTCCAACATCGCCGAAGCCCGAACCCAGCTCGAGGATAGGCGCCAGCAGATGCTGGACCTGTCCGAGACGCTGGCCGCCACCAGGCGCCGCCTGGAGGCCACTCAGCTGGAGCACGACGCCACTCACGGAGTTACGCCCGCCACGGCCGAGCCAAGCTGAGTCGCTGACGCGCGCGCCCGGGGAGGCGCGATCGGCCGAGCCTTCGGCGCCGTCCGAACCGTCTATGAAACCCGAGTGAAGAACATGCGCGCTGTGGAGGCAGCCGCGGTCAGCATCGACCAGCTCGCGGGCGAGGAGCTCAAGGAGTGCATCGAGCGGATGCGTGAGCTCCTCCACGCCGCCAACACCCAGCAGGATCGCCTCGGACCCGGCGAACTTCTGCACACGGCTTCCTCGCTACCCGGCGAGGGGCACTCCGGCCAAGCCCGTACTCGACGCAACCCGGTCGCCACCGCCGCCGACGCTCTGGGCAACGAGCCCGCCCCAGAGACCCAGTGCGGACCCGACCAGGTTGGCCGGCGTCCGGCTCCAACCGACCCGGCCCCTCGGGGCCTGGCCACCAGTCGACTTAGCCCGCGCGCCGTCGATGACACCGACGCGCGCCACCGCCTCGATCAGCTCACTCGCTCCCTGGAGGTGGAGGAGAGCGGCGCTATCTGGCCGGCGTGCTTCGGCCCACGCATCCGGGAGGAGCCCTTTCCGAAAGGGTTCATGCTACCCCGCAACACCCCCAAGTACAATGGGACCGTGAAGCCAGAAGACTGGCTCACCGACTACACCACGGCCATTGGCATCACCGGTGCCAATCGTCGTCTAGCTGTGCGCTACGCACCGCTCATGCTCCAGGGGTTGGCCCGCACGTGGTTGAACAGTCTGCCGATGGGCAGCATCAATGCGTGGGTCGATTTCGAGGAGGCCTTTGTCCAGAACTTCACGGGGACCTACAAGCGACCCGCCAGCTCACCATGTGCGTGCAGGGGCCGACGGAGACGTGTCGCGAGTATCTTGCACGCTGGACCGAGCTCCGAAACAGCTACGAGGGCATCCATGAAGTCCAGGCGATCCAATACTTCGTCAGCGGGTGCCGAGATGGCACCCTCCTCAAGCACAAGCTCTGATGCTCCAAGCCTGCCATCATGGCCGCGCTCATGGTGACGGCGGACAAGTACGCCAATGCCGACTCCGCCATGAAGATCCAGGTGGCGCTGGACGAAGCCGGCAAAGCAAAGCCGGTTCCACCTCTGAAGCTGGCCGGCGAAAGCAGCCGGCAGCAGCATCACTAGAACAACAAGCGCAAGGCCGACCAGCCGGTGCAGCGTCACGACAACCGTCTCGTCGCGGCCGCCGAGCCCACGGCGGACCCGGTAGCGAAGCGCCAGCAGATTGGCAAGATGGCATGGCAACCCGCCATGAGTTTCGAAGAGATGCTCGACACCGCATGCAAGCACCACAGCGGCACAAGACCCTCCACGTACACGCTTCGACAGTGCGCCATCACCAAGCGCATCTTGAGGGGAGACGTTCCGCCTCCTTCGGCTCTGGCTCCGGCTCCAGCTCCAGGCGCAGGGCAGCCGCCTCCGCCTCCACCGCCGCCTCCCACCGGCGGCGTGATGCGGAACGACGCCTACCCCGACCGGAACATGGCCTACGTCGTCTTCACCAGCCTCGGCGATGACAAACGCAGTGAGCGCCTCCTTCGACAGGAGGTGAACACCGTCGTCCCGGCCAAGCCGTATTTCAAGCACTGGTCGGATCGCCCGATCACTTGGACCCGCGAGGATCATCCGGCGGTCATGCCGAGTCCGGGTAGATACGCCCTCGTCCTCACCCCCACCATCATCGTGCGGCGCACATGCAAGTTCTCTCGAGTCCTCATCAACAGCGGCAGCAGCATTAACATCCTCTACCGTGACACGATGACCAAGCTCGGCCTCAAGGCCGAGGACCTGGAGCCAACCTGGACAGTCTTCCACGGCATCGTGCCCGGCCTTTCCTGCTCACCCATTGGCCGGGTCCAGCTCGATGTCCTGTTCGGCGACAGCAGCCACTTCCGGCGTGAACCGATCTGATTCGAGGTGGTGGACCTGTCCAGCGCATATCATGCATTGCTGGGCCGGCCTGCGCTCGCCAAGTTCATGGCGGTTCCCCACTACGCGTACCTGAAGATGAAGATGCCGGGTCCCAAGGGCCTCATTACCATCACCGGCGACTACCGCAAGTCTCTGGAGTGCACCGAAGACGGCGCCAAGCTGGCCGAGTCGCTGGTCATTGCCGAGGAGCCACGCCAGCTCGACCAGATCGTCGCCCAGGCAGGCGAGGCCTCCGAAGCGTCAATCCTGACATTGGACCCGGCCGATGAGACTGCCTTCAAGCCCTCCAAGGAGACCAAGAAAGTGAAGCTCAACCCTGAAGACCCAAGTTGCAGCAAGTACGTTATCGTAGGCGCCTGCCTCGACATCAAATAGGAAGGCGAGCTCGTCGACTTCCTCCCTGAGAATCGGGATATCTTTGCATGGACCCCCAAGGACATGCCGGGTACCCTGGGGAAGTACGCCGAGCACAAACTTCACGTCCGCAAGGACGCCAAGCCTGTCCGTCAACCCCTTCGGCGATTTTCTTAAGAGAAGAGAAGAACCATTGGTGAAGAGGTCGCTAAGCTTTTGGCGGCCGGCTTCATAATGGAAGTGTTTCACCCCGAGTGGCTGGCCAATCCAGTCCTCGTACTGAAGAAGAACAAGACCTGGCGCATGTGTATCGACTACACCAGCCTCAACAAGGCCTGTCCCAAGGATCCATTCGCTCTCTCGCGGATCGATCAAGTCATCGACTCGATCGCCGGGTGCGAGCTCCTGTCCTTCCTGGACGCTTACTCCGGCTACCACCAGATCAAGCAGGACCCGGCCGATGCCCTGAAGATGTCCTTCATCACGCCCTTTGAGGTGTACTACTACATCACCATGTTGTTCGGATTGAAGAACGCCGACGCCACCTTCCAATGCTGCATGCAGAAATGCATGCTGCCGCAACTCGGCCGCAACATCCACGTGTACGTGGACGACATTGTGGTGAAGACCAAGCAGCACCTCATGCTCCTCGACAATTTGAAGGAAACATTCGCCAACCTCCGCGAATACAAGGTCAATCTCAACCCGGAAAAGTGCGTTTTCGGTGTCCCGGCCGGCAAGCTACTCGGCTTCCTCGTCTCAGAACGCGGCATTGAGGCGAACCCGGAGAAGATCAATCCCATCGAGCGCATGCGCAAGCCGGCTCGGCTGCGCGACGTCTAGAAGTTCACCGAGTGCTTGGCCCCGGTCAGTCGGTTCCTAAGCCGTCTGGGAGAGAGGGCGCTCCTCCTGTACCAGCTGATGAAGAAGACAAGCCCGTTCGAATGGAATGGCAAGGCAGACGAGGCCTTCCAAGACCTCAAGCGCATGCTCTCCACCGCACCAGTCCTGGCCGCGCCGACCGACAAGGAGCCGTTGTTGCTATACATAGCCACGACCTCGTGGGCGGTTAGCACGGTGCTGGTGGTCGAGCGACCAGAGAAGGGCAAGATCCACGCCGTCCAGCGGCCAGTGTACTACCTGAGCGAGGTGCTCTCCATTTCCAAGCAGAACTACCCACATTACCATAAGATGTGCTACGGCGTGTACCTCATCGCCAAGAAGCGGAAGCAATACTTCCAAGAGCACGTCGTCACCGTCGTCAGCACGGCACCTATCGGAGAAATCATCGGGTGCCGGGACGCCTCCAGCCGGGTCGCCAAGTGGGCGATCCAGCTAGCCGGCCACACCATCCTCTATGAGCCCCGCAGCACGATCAAGTCTCAGGCCCTAGCCGATTTCCTTGTCGACTGGACCGAGACCCAGTACCTGCCGCCGCCTCCCAACTCGACGCATTGGCGCATGCACTTCGAAGGGTCCAAGATGCGACTCGGCTTAGGGGCCGGCATCGTACTGTCATCTCCGAAGGGTCAATGGCTCCGCTACGCGCTCCAGATCCACTTCACTGCCTCCAACAAAGTCGCCGAGTATGAAGCCCTTGTGCACGGCCTCCGGCTTGCCAAGGAACTCGGCATCCGACGCATCCTGTGCTACGGAGACACGGACCTGGTGGTACAGCAGTGTTCCGGTGAATGGGACGCCCGCGACTCCAACATGGCAAGCTACCGCTTCCTCGTCCACAAGCTATCCGGATCCTTCGAGGGCTGTGAGTTCCTCCACGTCCCGCGCCCGGAGAACGAAGCAGCCGACACACTCGCCAAGATCGCCTCGTCATGACAAGCCATCCCGTCCGGCGTCTCCCTCGAGCACCTGCACAAGCCGTCCGTCAAGCCATCACCGGACTCCGAGTCCATTCACGTTCCAGACAACCCGGCTGCACCCCAAGTCAGCCCGGGGACTGTTGAACCCGGCCCAGGGGCTGCTCAGCTCGACCCGGCCACCATCATCCCAGACCCGATCGTCTCCATCCCCAACTCGGGGGCTGCTCAACCCGGCTCGGGGGCTGCCAACCCGGAACCCACCCTGGTGGCCGTCTTCGGAGTGGTTGCAGCTCCATCTTGGGCTCTCCCGATATCGGAGTTTCTGGAGAACGGGGTTCTCCCCATGGACGAGACCGAGGCTCGGCAAATTCAGTGTCGGGCATCCGCCTATAGCATCATTAACAACGAGCTCGTCAAACGCACCTCTACCGGCGTATTCCAGCGCTGCGTCGAGCAGGATCGCGGCATCGACATCCTCCTCGACATTCACCAGGGAGAGTGCAGGCACCACGCTGCATCTCGATCCTTGGTGGCCAAGGCATCCCGCCACGGTTTCTATTGGCCCACGGCCCTCGAAGACGCCGACTCGCTCGTTCTGAAATGCGAAGGGTGCCAACGCTTCAGCAAACGCAGCCACCAGCCGACGTCAGCGCTCCGCACCATACCGATCGCCTGGCCCTTTCAAAACCGCTCGAGGCGGCATGGCGCACTTACTGGTGGCAATGGACAAGTTTACCAAGTGGATCGAGGCAAGACCTATGAAGAAATTGGACGGGCCAATAGTCGTCCGGTTCATGAAGGACATAGCGGTGCGCGACGGCATGCCGAATAGCATCATCACCGATAACGACACCAACTTCGCCCAAGGCGCGCTCGAGCAATACTGCTCCGTCTCCGGCATCCGCCTCGACCTGGCCTCTGTGGCACATCCGCAGTCCAACGGGCAGGTCGAGCTGGCCAACGGACTCATCCTGTCCGGCATCAAGCTGCGACTTGTTGACCACTTATCCGCTCACCCCTCAACTGGCTTGACGAGTTGCCAGTGGTACTCTGGAGTCTGCGCACAATGCCGAATCGGTCGACCGGGTTCACCCCGTTCTTCCTCGTCTATGGATACGAAGCTGTCATCCCGACCGACGTCGAGTTCGACTCGCCGCGCATTACAATGTACACCGAAGCCGAAGCAAGAGAGGCACGCGAAGACGGCGTCGACCTGCTCGAAGAGGCGCGCCTTCTGGCACTTAGCCGTTCGGCTATCTACCAGCAAGGCCTGAGGCACTACCACGGCAAGAAGATCAATCCTCTCGCATTCCGCAAAGGCGACCTCGTCCTCCGACTCGTCCAAGAGCAGGTAGGCCAACACAAGCTGTCTTCTCCATGGGAGGGCCTGTTCATCGTGAGCAGAGCCTTGTGCGACCGCAATGCCTACTACCTCATCTACACGCGCAAGTCAAAGAAGCGCAAGAAGGACACCGCCGGCGAAGAAACGACCCGATCGTGGAACGCGGAACTCCTCCGCCCATTTTACAGTTAGCCGCACGAGTGTATGTATAGTCGCCTTTTGTAAACACATGAAACTATGGGGTCCCCGAACGAAACTTGGGGGTTACCTTTTACCGACCAATTTATTGTGTCCATATTTATCTGCATCACTTTACCATTGAACCCGGCCACCGGCTCGACCCGCTCGAACCGGGGGCTCGGGGGCAGGCCGGCTCGGTCGTCACCCCGCGCCTTACTTGGTGATTCCTGAAAAAGTTGGGATGCCGTGGTCCCCCACTTTGCCCTAAAACGTTGATCCAGCTTTGGCAGTCGGCGGGCAAGCACAATGGGCCAAAGCTCCTTTACGATTCATACACTAAGTCAAAGGCCACCGGGTCGACCAACTCGGCCCGACACTCATCAAACAAGTAGCCGCACGACCGACTGCTCGCCAACCATCCAAGCCGGATTGCCGCCAGCCGGCCCAGTGGGTGTTTCGCTCTCGCTCAACGCTTCTAAGGACCCAAGTCCTGCGCACACCTCTCGAAGAATCGAACCCTTTGTCACGGACCGGAGCCTCGGCCGTCTGACTCGCGGGGGGGGGGGGAGGTTTTAGAGAGGAAAAGCGTATGAAATTGGTTCAAAAAAGCGGAAGGCAAAGAGCAAAAAAATACTCACGACATTCACACACAAATATTTAAAACAAAGGCCCATGGCCCGAGTTCATTACACCCTGAAGAACCCCCAGTGGGTGGGTGGACCTGCTACTTAATAGTTTCTGTGAAAAGTATCTCAGGTATCTCCAGCGCCGCATCGCGATGTCGACGGCCCTCCTCTGGCGGCCTCCGGGTCTGGTGTGACACCGGTGTCCTCCTCAGCATCCGCGTAGCCGTAGACGCCCGTCTCCTCCGAGCTCCCCTCCGGGTCATGGAGAAGCAAGTCGTAGTCGTCGCCATCCATGACCCTGCTGTCTTTCATCCGCTCCGGATGGAACTCGTCGTGGAAGGCGAACTCAGCGATGTAGCTGGCCCGGGAGGCGATCCGGCCGGCTTGCTCCTGCAGCAACTGCTCCGAGCCAGCGCGCTGGCCCATCAGCGCGTCCAGCTGAAGATCCGGATGCCAAGACAGCGCAAACCGAAGCGCCATCTCGGCACCGGCACGGGCGGCGGAAACACGCCACTCGCCAAGACGGTCCGGGCCCATCTCCAACCAACGCGCCAGGCGTGAGAAGCTGCACGGATGGACGGAGTCTGGCCACAGGGCCGCCGTCATCGCGGTGCCAGCCTGGGACAATCGCTCCATCTACGTCCCCAGGACCCGCAGTCAGGCCTCTGTAGCGGCAATGATCTCCGGTAAGGTCCAGGCCACCCGCGGATCCGTCCCAGACCCGACAACGCCGATCGGGCCGCGCTGGTAGCGGACGGCTTCCTCCACCAGCCGCTGCGTCTCCAGAAAGGCCCCTGCCGCAAAAAGAAGAAGCAAGATTAGAAGAGCTACAAGGAAGAAAAGCCGGGTCCCGACCCAGCAAATTACCAGAAGCATCACTTACTGGAGAAGGACTCTTCCAGGTGCTGCGCCTTGAGCAACGTACCACAACGCTCCCGCTCCACGACGCGGTCACGCTCCCCGAGTGCCTTCTCCAGATCGGCCTCCTTAGCAAGGGCCGCCTTCAGCTCGGTGTCCTTGTCTTCGGACGCCTTCGCAGCCGCCTCCCGGCGACGAGTCTCGTCCTGACGAGCCTCCTCGGTCGCGGAGGCCCACTCCCACAGGAGATCCACCTCGGCCTGGAGCCGACCCTTGTCGTCGGCCAGCTGGCTGCGCTGCTGGTCCGCCTCGGCCAGGGCCCGCTGCACCTCCACCACCTTGGCAGCCTCCGCCTTCAGAAGCTCCACCTCGGCCTCGACGCTCTCTTGTGACCCGCCAGCTGCTCATGCAGTTGGTTGACCTTGTCAAGAGACCGCATGGCCGCGGCCGCCTCCACCCTCGCCTGCACCGCCTCGACACCAAGACGACCGATGTTGGCAACAAGCCGATCATAATGATGACCAGCCCGGAGTAGCCGGGTCCGCCAAGACAGCACCTCGGCTGCAAAGAAGAAGAATTCATCAGAAGAAAAAAGACAAGACTTAAGATTTGTCCCAACTATTACACCTTTGGCCTGAATCTCGGAGGCTACACCCAGTGGGTGCACTAGCGCCCCCCACTAGAAAAGAGCACGGACATTCCTGCGGCGATGCGAAGCTCCTCCTCCTTGGCAGCGAGCTGCTCCTTGAGCTCCCGATGCTTGCCAAGGAGCCGGTTGAAGGCGGCAACCCAGAAAGCGTGAAGATGCTGAAAAAAGATAGAAGTCAGAACAAGGTCCGACGATCTAAAGATTCGACCCAACTACTACATAGTTGGCCCGATCCTCGGGGGCTACACCCAGTGGGTGCGCTGGCGCGCCCCCACAATGAAGAAAATACAAGGAAACAAAAGAAGAAGGATTTACCAGGATGGCGCGCTCCAGGTCACGCGTCTGCTCTGTCTCGGCCTGGGCGAAGGCCTCAAGCCACTCCGTTCGGCCTTGCAGACGGCGGCTGACGGCATCCAGTGCCGCCTCCTCCTGGGTCTGGGGCCCGAAGACGGCTGCGCCCCCGCTCCGCGCGGGCTGCGGCATGGTAGCTCGGCGCCCGCCCTGCCAGGGCACCAAGGCGTGCCCCCCGCTGGCCGCTTGCGACGCGGCCAGCACCTCCTTCGACGCCCCTCCCGGCGTTGACGGCGACCCAGACGCCGGGACGCCCTGCGTCGCCACCTCAGGCACCGCCGCCCGTGGTGCCTCCTCCATAGCCAATGGCGCCTCCGCCGCCGCCGCCTGCGGCGTCTCCTCTAGGACGCCGCCGCCTCCACCACCATCAGCCCCCGCGCGCTCGACCACGTCGGCTTGCGATGGAGTATCGCCCCAAACCTCCACGACCTCCTGGTCGAGGATCACCACCTCAGCCCGCCCCCCACGGCCGCGCTCCCTCACGGACAACGGTTCAAAAACCGTCGCCGCCACCACAGTGCCCTCCGGCATCTCGCGCCAGGCCGGCTCCACGCCGGATCACGCCCATGCCGCCACTGCGTCGGTCCAAGCCTGGACCGACGCCGCCTCCAAATCCGCCTCGGCGCGGTTCCTGTCCCTCCAGGCTAAGGCCTCGGCGTCATACGGATCTAGGCCGAGGTCCGAGTCGCCTCGTCCCTCCTCCCCGGCCAGGCCGGCAAGGTCGGACCGGCTCCTGTGGAACGCGGCCCCTTCGGCGGCCGCAGCCTCCGCCGCCGCCCTCGCCAGCGCGATGGGCTACCTGAAGAAAAAGGAAAAATAAGCAAAAGAGACAAGAAATCCAGGCGCGAGAAGGAAATGAAGCTTACCCCGTCAAGACCGGGACCATGGTCGGCCTCCCGCGCTTCTTCTTGGCCGGCCTCCCGGGCTCAGGCGGGTCCACAGCGTGCTTTGATCCGCGGGGTCGCGGTGCGACGCTGTCCTTTCCATGCGGGCGGCTCGGCGCCGCCCCATGCGAGGACCCGGCTCCGGCCGCGTCGCTGCCTACCCCTCCCAACGCAAGACAAAATGAAAAAGGAAACATGCAAGACTTACCGGCTCGGCGCTCGGTGCCGGCGTCAGACTCGGCCACCTCCTCGCCGCCTCGGGCCGCGGGCTCCTCTGGTGCCACCTGCGCCACCTGCGATGGAGCCCGGGCGTAAAGGTGTCGGATTGCGTTCAAGAGAATATCCCGCGTCGCCTCGGGATGAACAAGAAGATGCACGGCGGCAAAATAAGAAAACCAGACGCTCACCTGCGGCACCGGGTTCGACTGGCTATACGGCGCCTTGTCGAATCACCAATCCTCTCCAAGGTTGGCCTTGGAGATGTAGTTGACGCCGCGTGCGACCTCCTCCGCAGACAGCTGCGTCGACCCCATCCGGTTTGGGTCCTGCAGGCCAATCATCCCGCCGATGAGGCAGGAGCGCCTCTGAAGCAGGAGGACCTGGTGGGTGATGAACGCGGCAAGGAGGTCCATGCTGTTGAGCCCCTCCTGCGTCCTCATCACCGTCACCCGCTCGCAGAGGCTGACGATCTCCTGCGACGGGTGCCGGAGTGAGTAGCCGCAGTTTGTCTTCGCCTGCGGCGGCGCGATGACGAAGGGGGGAAGATTGATATGGTCCGCGCCATGGTTATAGACGTAGAAGAAAGAATTCTGCCACTTCTTGGCAGAATCCTCGAGCGGGATCTTGGGGAAATCCACCCCCCGACCGCTTGGAGATGACGGCGGCGCCGCAGTCGGCGAACTCCCCGGCCGACGGCCCCTGCTGCTTCAAGGAGAAGAAGTGCGCCCAGAGGTCGATCATCGGCTCGATCCCAATGTACCCCTCGCACAGGGTCATGAAGTCGGAGAGTTGGACAATGGCGCCGGCGCCAAGATGGTGCGGTTGAAGCCCGAAGAACTCCAAGAAGGCATGGAAGAAGGTGCTCACCGGAAGCCCGAACCCGCGCTCAAAGTAAGTGAGGAAGATGACGCGCTCCTGCCCCTCGGGCCGGGGCCTTTGCTCACCGCGCGGCAGGCGGAAGCCAACGTCCGTCTCCCGTGGCAAGCTCCGCGAAGCTCGAAGCTGCATAATGTCCTCAGGGGTGACGTTGGAGCCCATCCAAGATCCCAACGGCAACGCCATGGGTAGAAGCGGGAAGAAGAAGATGAGCGACGGAGGAAGCTCTGCTCGGGGCTGCGGTCGCAGCTGTGCGTCGGCGGCAAGGAGCAGAGCATGAGCAGGGGGACAGGAGGGCACGAGCGAGAATGATGTCCGCCGCCCCCTTGCCCCCCCAATTTATAAGCCCCGGTTCAAACGTGGGGAAGTGGGATCGTCTGCACACGCCCGTTCCACTACCCCGCAATAAGTGCGCACGTACACGCGCACTAACTGCTCGGGGAAGTGCAACCGGCCCTGAGACGCCACAATAAATCGGCGCGCGTGGCCTAAGGGCGCGCGGCGACGGGCCCCTGGCCCATCACCCGGTCCCGTCACACGCGTGGCCTGTCAGGCCCCTCCGACTTCTGGGCGCCACGTGGCGCCTGCGCTAAGCCCAAGGGATCGCCTCAAGATTTGACGGACTCCTCGGTTCCCGCCACGACTGGGATGCCGCGATCCGATTTCCGAGAAAACCGGCACACAGCGGGTGTTGCCGGACCCAGCGTTCGCAGAATCCGCCTCACTCAAGGGGGAAACTGCGAAGTCCCAGTCATCAGAAGACGACGGAGCTTCACAGCTTCGGGGACTACTATCGGGGGGATGAACCCCGGGCAGGCAACGGAACCCGGATCCTTTTCAAAAACAGCAGGGACCGCATCGCCACGCAAGCCGGCACGCGCCTGGCTGGGTCGCTCGACCCGGCAGGGCTCGCAACCCGGCCAAACTCTCTGACACGGCACGGTATGTCAACCCGGCCACAGAAACCGACGCAAGACAACTCGACTCGGCGCAACCAAGGCTTCCACGACAAGCCAACACCACCCGTGGCGTCCACGGCAACCCAGCCACAGGTCAGCTCCCGTCCCATCCCAGCCGTACGATGGGACGAGACCTAAACTACTGATGACCAAGACAAAAGTGTTTCCACCCATGCCTATGGTCAGCCGGAGCGTGGCAACAGTGCCCCTCACCTACCTGCTGACCAAGGCTGGCGTTGCAACAGTGCTCCCGACCTCACCGCTGACGACAGCAAGGGGCGGCCTGACGGAGAGCACTGTACACGACTCGACTCGGCCACGCCCTGACGATCAACAAGACGACACACAGTCCCGCTAGGCGTGCGGGGCCCGCGCCTAGGGGAACCCGGCGAACCACAAGCCCACAAGCGGGACCCAGCTCGAAGTCCCGGACACCGACAATACGGACCACCGACTCGGCATATTACTATTGTAACCCTGGATGGGTTGATCTATAAAACCCCCCAGGAACCCACGCCCACAGGGGCATCGCATGATTGCATCAACATCATCTTACGACACACAGAGACGAACGGCAAGAAACAGAAGCATAGGACTAGCCACCCAACAGCAGTATCAGAGAGAAGGAGCAGCCCAAGCCTTGGCCTGCTTCCTTCCTCCTCCATACAGCTCCAGGAGCAACACTATACTATCGATCATCCAACCAAACTTGGCAGGACTAGGGGTGTTATCTCTCCGGAGAGCCCCGAACCTGGGTATGTCCGGCGTGCCGCACCTGCGCATGCCAACCTTGCCACTGGAGCCCACCAGTGCCCTCGAGCCTCCTCCTCTCTTTAGCCATTCCTTGGCATCTGCCGTGAGCCCACCACGACAGGGCTATTAAAGATCTCAACTATGATTTCAAACTTGCTGGTGAGAAGAGGTTATTTGGCATTAGTTCACTTGATGAATGGAGAACCCAAGCCTATGAGAATGCCAAGCTGTTTAAAGAAAAACTTAAAAGATGGCATGACAAAACAATACAAAAGTGTGAGTTTAACGTAGGTGATTATGTGTTGCTATTCAATTCTCATTTAAAAATTTTTGCAGGAAAACTTCTCTCTAAATCCGAAGGTCCTTACGTTATCGAGGAGGTCTATCATTCTGGTGCCATAAAAATCAACGTCTTTGAAGGCACAAATCCGAAGGTGGTGAACGGTCAAAGAATCAAACATTATATCTCAGGTAACCCTATAAATGTTGAAACTAATATCATTGAAACCGTAACCCCGGAGGAATACACAGGAGACACTTTCCAGAATGTTTCAGACTCCAAAAAGGAATAGGTATGTGGTACGGTAAGTAAACCGACTCCAAAACAGTTCTAATAGCATTTTTCTCTGTTTTGGAATATTTAAGAATTTAGGAAAATGCGAAGTAGTCCGGGAAGGACACGAAGCCTCCAGGAGGGTGGAGGGCGCGCTCACCCCTACTGGGTGCGCCCCCTGCCTCGTGGGCACCTAGTGTGCCCTCCGGACTCTGTTTTCTTGCACGTTACTTCTTTTGGTCGGTAAAAATTCATTCTATAACCTCCCGAAGGTTTTGACAACTGTATCACGCAAAAATCTTCTGTTTTCGTTTCGAGCTGTTTTTCTGACAGATCTAGAGCATCATGACATCACCCTCCTTCAACAACGAAGACAAGGATGCTTGGCTATTGAAGATAGAGCTGAAAAGAGAAGAACCGGAGGAGATCAACAAGGATGAAGGGATCAAGAAGGCCATGGAGGATCGAGCTGTGTTGGCGGAAGAAGAAAACATCCCTGAACCTGTACCTAACCTCTTTACCCCAACTGAGATTAAAGCTTTCAAGATTATTGAGTTAGATCGCATACATAACAAGTATCTCACACAGGAAAATATTTTGTTTAAGGATCATATCGTCGCACTCAAGGGCATTATCCGCAAGTTGGAGGAGCTTCTACGCTCGATGTGCGATTATCCACCATCATTATCACCACCTTCATCACCTCCGAGGACATAATTACATGGGTATGGCCACTCCCTTGGCGACTGCCAAGCTTGGGGGAGGTGCCCCAGTATCGTATCACCATCACACCCCTATCTTTACCGTTTTACTTAGTTCGATCCTTTTAGTAATATCTTGATCTAGTAGAATAAAGTTTTGGTATGAATTAGTTTTGAGTTTTGCTTTGTGATCTCTTTATGTAATCGAGTCCGTGAGCTATATAATAAAGATTAGTGTTGAGTCAAGGGCTTTGCTATCTTGCTAGGATGTTGAGAAAATAGAAAGAATAAAAAGAAATAAAAGAGTTCATATTGATCTTATGGATCGTAATGACTTCACACATAGAGAGTATGAGGCATAAAAGTTGTTGAGAGTTGACAAACATAGTTTTAGTCATTGTTGCAATTAACAGGAAGTAATAAAGAAAGAGAGGTTTTCACATATAAATATACTATCTTGGACATCTTTTATGATTGTGAGCACTCATTAAAGTATGACATGCTAAAGAGTTGATGTTCGACAAGGAAGACAACGTAATGGGTTATGTTTTCTCACATCTTAGTTAAAGTATATTGTCATGGATCGTCCAACATGTTGAGCTTGCCTCTCCCCCTCGTGCTAGCCAAATTCCTTGAACCAAGTAGAGATACTACTTGTGCTTCCAAATATCCTTAAACCCAGTTTTTGCCATGAGAGTCCACCATACCTACCTATGGATTGAGTAAGATCCTTCAAGTAAGTTGTCATGTTGCAAGCAATAAAAATTGCTCCCTAAATATGTATGACTTATTAGTGCGGAGAAAATAGCTTTATACGATCGTGTGATATGGAAGTAATAAAAGCGACGAACTGCATAATAAAGGTTCATATCACAAGTGGCAATATAAGGTGACGTTCTTTTGCATTAAGATATTGTGCCTCCAACCCTAAAAGCACATGATAACCTCTACTTCCCTCTGCTAAGGGCCTATCTTTTACTTTATGTCTTTACTTTATGCAAGAGTCAAGGTGATCTTCACCTTTCCCTTTTTCATTTTGTCCTTTGGCAAGCACCTCGTGTTGGAAAGATCCTGATACATATATCCAATTGGATGTAAGTTAGCATGAACTATTATTGTTGACATCATCCAAAGGTGAATACGTTGGGAGGCGAAATTATAAGCCCCTATCTTTCTCTGTGTCCGATTAAAACTCCATAACCATAAGTATTGCATGAGTGTTAGCAATTGTAGAAGACTAAATGATAGTTGAGTATGTGGACTTGCTGAAAAGCTCTATTCTTGACTCTTTCCGATGTTATGATAAATTGCAATTGCTTCAATGACTGAGATTATAGTTTGTTAGTTATCAATGAAGTTTCTGAACCATACTTGACATTGTGGATAGATTGTTAGTTGAGCATAAGAAATCATAGGACAAAATCTATATATGTTGCTGTTATAAGAATGATCATGATGCCCTCATGTCCGTATTTTATTTTTATCGACACCTCTATCTCTAAACATGTGGATATATTTTTCGATATCGGCTTCCGCTTGAGGACAAGTGAGGTCTAAGCTTGGGGGAGTTGATACGTCCATTTTGCATCATGCTTTTATATCAATATTTATTGCATTATGGGCTGTTATTACACGTTATATCACAATACTTATGGCTATTCTCTCTTATTTTACAAGGTTTATCATGAAGAGGGAGAATGCAGGCAGCTGGGATTCTGGGCTAGAAAAGGAGCAAATATTGGAAACCTATTCTGCACAGCTCCAAAAGTCCTGAAACTCCACGAAAGTCATTTTTGGAATTAATAAGAATTATTGAGCAAAGAAAGTACCAAAGGCGGTCCACACCCTGGCCACGAGGGTGGGGGGGCGTCCCCCTGTCTCGTGGTCCCCCTGGTGGCCCTCTGGTGCCCATCTTTTGCTATATGAAGGCTTTTACCCTGGAAAAATCATAAGGAAGCTTTCGGGATGAAACTCCGCCGCCAAGAGGCTGAACCTTGGCGGAACCAATCTAGGGCTCCGGCGGAGCTGTTCTGCCGGGGAAACTTCCCTCCGGGGGGGGGGGGGGGATCATCACCATCGTCATCACCAACGATCCTCTCATCGGGAGGGGGTCAATCTCCATCAACATCTTCACCAGCACCATCTCCTCTCAAACCCTAGTTCATCTCTTCTATCCAATCTTGTATCCAAAACTACAAATTGGTACCTGTGGGTTACTAGTACTGTTGATTACTCCTTGTAGTTGATGCTAATTGGTTTATCTGGTGGAAGATCATATGTTCAGATCCTTAATGCATATTAATACTCCTCTGATCATGAACATGAATATTCTTTGTGAGTAGTTACGTTTGTTCCTGAGGACACGGGTGAAGTCTTGCTATTAGTAGTCATGTGAATTTGGTATTCGTTCGATATTTTGATGAGATGTATGTTGTCTCTCCTCTAGTGGTGTTATGTGAACGTCGACTATATGACACTTCACCATTATTTGGGCCTAGAGGAAGGCATTGAGAAGTAATAAGTAGATGATGGGTTGCTAGAGTGATAGAAGCTTAAACCCTAGTTTATGCGTTGCTTCATAGGGGGTTGATTTGGATCCACTAGTTTCATGCTATGGTTAGGTTTACCTTAATACTTCTTTGGTAGTTGCGGATGCTTGCTATAGGGGTTAATCATAAGTGGGATGCTTGTCCAAGAAAGGGCAGTACCCAAGCACCGGTCCACCCACATATCAAAGTATCAAAGTACCGAACGCGAATCATATGAGCGTGATGAAAACTAGCTTGATGATAATTCCCATGTGTCCTCGGGAGCGCTTTTCTCATTATAAGAAACTGTCCAGGCTTGTCCTTTGCTACAAAAGGATTGGGCCACCTTGCTGCACTTTATTTACTTTCTTTGCTTGTTACCCGTTACAAATTATCTTATCACAAAACTATTTGTTACCTACAAATTTAGTGCTTGCAGGGAATACCTTATTGAAAAGCGCTTGTCATTTCCTTCTGCTCCTTGTTGGGTTGACACTCTTACTTATCGAGAGGACTACGATAGATCCCGTATACTTGTGGGTCATCAGGGTGCTGGACTCCAACGATCCCATCATGCCTTGCCTCATCTCGCGCCGATCCGTCTGCCGAGGCCACCTGCCTCGCACTCCAATGCGGATCCGGGCACGCCACGCCCACCCATCTTCCTCGCGGGCGACTAGCAGCGTGGATCTCCCTCAAACAACTGATGTAATTTTTTCTTGTGTTTTTCATGCAGCTCCGGCGTGGACAGAAGGGGCTCCTGTCGCGTCCAACAACTACCCCGAGATGGTGAAATCCACCACCTCCAGCCTCACGCGATGGCTCCCTCCTCCTTCTCGCCATTCAAGATCCAGGCCTCGGCGAGGTCACAAACCTGTGCGTCGGCATTAGGAATGATGCAGTTCAGTACAAGCAAGATGTGCAGCTCATTGTACCTAATTTTTAATTTTAGTTTTGCTTTTAATGAGTGTCATTGCAGTTCAATTCGTGCTCGGCGCAATTCACATGCGAGTCCGTGGCTATAGAGTTGTTCTATTTCAATATTGTTTGGAGTTCTCTAGACGCATGTTGTAGTGCACTGCATAAAATATTTTGTATAATCATTTTTGTAGTTCGCTACGGTTTGTCACTCCAGCTGTGATGGCGGGGTGGGGCTCTCCGGGGGCTAGTCACTAGTAGAAAACATGGCTTTGGTTCTGACCAGAACAGAGCAACAATCTCGGTCATGTTACGAACCGGGACTCATGCGAGCATCAGTCCCGGTTCGAACGGCTAGGACGCCGGCCGGGCCTCGACAGGTATTAGTGCCGGTTCGGCTGGGACCTTTAGTCCCGGTTCGAGACACCAACCGGGACTAAAGGGCGTCGCTCCTGGCGCAACCCCTTTAGTCCCATTTGGTGTCTTGAACCGGCACTAAAGGTTAGTCTTCAGTCCAGGTTCTAGACACCAACCGGGACTAGAAAGATGCCTATATATATCCCCGCCCCGCCCGCCCTCTTCTCTGTTTTTTGGCCGGCCAGCATGGGAGGTGTGTGTGCTACTCGGTTCTCACTTCCTATGCACATGAGGTGTTCGATGAAATGCCCGAGCCACACTTAAGCTTTCTCCTTTGTTCTTCCTCCAAGATCGACCTCCAAGCTCCATTTTCCCAAGATTTGTCTAGGTTTGGCGGTGCACCAACTATCCAAGTGTTCTAAAAAGGTTAGCAACTTCATCCTTTCATCTCTCACTACTAGTTTAGCTCATTTCAAATGCTCTAGAAGTAGAGTGGTTTGTGGGTTTTAGTGGAGGAGTGTATGTGGGAGTTTATTTGATTTAGATGCACAATTTGAGCTTAAATTAACTTTTTAGTCTGCACATGTGTAGGGTGCCATACCATCCCCGTCCTCACCGCCATCGATCACCCTCGCCAATCTCATCATTGGCACTATCATGGTGAGCCTCTTGTTCTTATCTTTTTGTTAATAAAAAAATCTCACTTGTATGATTTATATAACTACTTGTATAATTTTCTTATTTGTATTATTGTTTGTTATTATATAGTGCCATGGTTTTGGTATCCGCCCCCATCTGCTCTTATTCGTCTATGATTTAGATATGGTATATTATCTTTTATAACTATTTGTTGCATAGATGTCTTTATCTAGGAGGTATGTGAACCGGAAATTCCAACCGACCATCTTGTCGAGAGGTTAAATTTAGTTGAAAAGAAAACAACTATTTGAAAGAAAAATTGAAAAGAATTGAAGAAGAGAACATGAAACTGGAGTTGCATATTGCAGATGTCGTCGATCTACACAAGATCCAGATGGATACAATGCGCTTGAAGATTAGAAAGATTAGAAAATATGCCATTGATAAAGAGGCTTGGTATCATTATGTTGTTGGATCAATTGTTACCTTAGTTGCGATTCTGATCACATTTGTTGTTTCATTTAAATGTTTTAGTTGGATGCTCTAGATAGTTGTATGCCGTTCTATGAGAACTATGTATGTTGTTCTAATTAGATGCCCTAGACATTTGATCACTACTGTACTTTGGTTTTATTGTGATGATGAACTTGTATTAATTTGGTCTCTCTATTCATGATGTTCAGTAATGGTTTTTGATATACTTAATTATATAATGCATGCAGATGAACCGGCAATGGATGTACGATGAACGACGCACCTCCGAGTACATTACAGGCCTGCAAAATTTTCTAGATGTGGCTGCGGCAAACAGTCAGGATGGTTTTATGTATTGTCCATGTACCGTCTGTGGGAATACAAAGGATTATTGATGTAGGGTAGAACCCTAGACACCCGGTCTTTCACATTTGGATAGAATCCTACCAAGGACACAAAGAACACGAGAGGGGAAACAAGGGAAACACAAGAGAAAACACTCAACCAACAAGAATATAGTCACACATGCGTTAGATCCTCAAAACACAAAAGTGTACAAGATCTGAATCGAACAAGGGACGATACATAGGGTAAACGGTTCTTCTCTGTGAGGAGGTCTTGAAGAGGGTATTCTCCGAGAGGAGGTCTTGAATCCAAGTGGATCTTCTCTGAAGAGGTGTCGGTCCCTCGCGGTGGAGTAAATCTGGATGGATGAGCAAATCTCTATCTCAAAGTATGAGCTATCACAATACTAACCCTAGCTAGGAGGTGGGACAGGTCTTTTTATAGTCGTAGTACAAAAGGGGGCCGAAGTGACGGGCTACAAGGGCTTTAGCCCGAAGCTACGTGCACACAGGCAACGGACGTCCGCTGGGGACCGGTCATCCGGTTGCTCATGGGGGTCCGGACGTCTAGTAGTCGTCGGACATCCGTTGTTTCCGTTCTGTGATGCTGGTGCCGGACGTCCGATCACTTCGGACTTCTGCTAATTTCCCTTCAGTGGTGATGGTGTCGGTCATCCGGTGTAGGACGGACATCCGCTCGCTGGAAGGTGTGGCCAGTCGTCCGGTCCTGCCGGACGTCCGCTCGCTGTAGCTCGCGGTGGCTGGAACTTGTGCAGGCTAGGCTTCAGGTGCCGGACGTCCGGTCCCGACCAGTCGTCTAGTGGCTGTAGCTTCAATGGCAGCTCTTCTTCTTGTCCCTCGTACTTGGTGTCCTCGCCATCTTGGCCATTGGAGGTAGTTGTTCCGTGGCCTCCTTCTAAGTACCTGATCACACATAGTGTTTCCGCTTGAGGTAGTAGCCATGTCTCATGTGTAGAAACGGGTAGTACGGAGAGGAGCGAGTTCACCTTATCTTCGATAGCCTTTGCTCGAGCTCTTGTCATTGGTCCAAGTGGTGTCATAGGAGATGTAGATACGTCCATGGGTATGATCGTGGGATGCTCCGCATGATCTCCCCCCTTGGGAAAGATCCGACCTCGGATCGAGAGCTTCATCACCATGGTATGGCGAGAGGTCCTTGGCATTGAATATGTCGCTCAAGTTGTAGTTGTCGCTTGGGAGGTCAATCTTGTAGGCGTTGTTGTTGTAGCGTGCTAGCACCTTGAAGGGTCCATCGGCTCGTGGTAGAAGTTTGGACTTGCGTTCGTTGGGGAAGCAGTCCTTGTGAAGGTGTAGCCACACTAGATCTCCAAAGTTGAATATCATGGGTTGCTTGTTCATGTTGATCTTGGTCGCGAGTCATTGTACTTGGCGCTTGATGGTGTGACTTGTATCTTCATGCAACTTCTTGAGGTAGTTTCCTCGTGCACTCGCGTCCATGTTGGTGCGCTCTTGTAGTGGAAGAGGTAGAATGTCCAATGGGGAAAACAGGTTGAAGCCATAGACGACCTCAAAGGGGGACTTGCCGGTAGTCTTATGTTTTGTGTGGTTGTAGGCATACTCGGCGATGGGTAGGCACTCCTCCCACTCCTTGATGTTCCTCTCGAACAACACGCGAAGTAGAGTGGAGAGTGTACGGTTCGCCACCTCCATTTGACCATCGGTTTGAGGATGGTATGCCAAACAGAACAAGAGCTTCGGAGCTTGGCGCATAGCGTCTTCCAAAAGTAACTCAAGAACTTGACGTCGCGGTCCGAGAAAATCGTCTTTGACACTCCATGGAGGTGCAAGATTTCCCTACGAAAAAGATTTGCAATATGTGAAGCATCGTCTATCTTGTTGCATGGAATAAAATGAGCCATCTTAGAGAATCGGTCCACAACAACAAACACGGAATCCTTTCCATTTTGAGTTCTAGGAAAACCAAGTACAAAATCCATGGTACCGTCTTCCCAAGGTTGATAAGGAATAGGAAGAGGCATGTAAAGACCATGGGATTGAGCTTTTGACTTAGCTTTCCGACATGTAGAACATCAGTTGGTGAAGCGTGAGACGTCGTGGAACATCTTGGGCCAAAAGTACTTCTTGGAGAGCGTGGCGAATGTCTTGTCACGTCCAAAGTGTCCCATGAGTCCGCCTCCATGAGCCTCTTGCAAAAGGAGCAAACGAAGAGAAGACTCGGGAATGCAAAGTTTGTTAGCTCTCATAAGGTAATCACACTTGATGTAATAGCATTCCCAAGATGTATGCGTCAAACACTTGGCATAAGGAATAGCAAAAGTAGGATCATGCGCATACAAGTCTTTTATGTGCTCAAAGCCAAATACCCTCAATTCAAGTTATTGACAAGCATGCATATGCGGGAAAGAGCATCCACCACAACATTTTCCTTACCTTTGATGTACTTGATGACATAAGGAAATGACTGAATGAATTCACTCCACTTAGCATGACGCTTGTTCAACATAGTTTGTGCTTTTAAGTACTTAAGCGTTTCATGATCGGTGTGAATGATAAGTTCATGAGGACGAAGATAATGTTCCCATTCATGCAAAACTCGCACTAAAGCATATAGCTCTTTGTCATAGATGGGGTAATTGGGTTGCGCTCCAGAAAGTTTTTCGCTAAAATATGCTATGGGGCGCTTCTCTTGCGTTAACACACCTCCTATGCCATGACCACTAGCATCATAACAAATCTCAAAAGGTTTGTCAAAGTTGGGTAATGCAAGCACGGGAGCATGAGTAAGCAAATTCTTAAGCTCATTAAATGCGGTATCTTGGGATGGTCCCGAAACAAATGGCACATTTTTCTTACTCAAATAATGTAAAGGAGAAGCAATGGTGCTAAAATCCTTCACAAAGCGACGATAGAAACCGGCTAAACCAAGAAAACTACGCACTTGTTGCAAGTTTGTTAGTTGGGGCCAAGTTTTAATAGCACTGATCTTAGATTCATCTACATGAACACCCTTACAAGACACAACAAAACCCAAGAAAACAAGCTTATCAACACCAAAAAGGCATTTGTCCGTATTAGCATAAAGTCGCTCTTTCCTAAGGGTTTGCAACACGGTTCTAAGATGGGTGACATGCTCTTTGAGGGATTTTCTAAAGACAAGAATATCATCAAAATAGACCACAACAAATACACCAATATAGGGACGAAGAACAAAGTGCATGACTCGCATGAAAGTACCGGATGCTTTGTATAAACCCATTGGCATAACTAGCCATTCATATAAGCCAAATTTGGTCTTAAATGCGGTTTTCCATTCATCACCTTCTTGGATGCGTATTTGATAGTAGCCACTCTTAAGATCAATTTTTGAAAAAATGGCGACTCCGCTAAGCTCATCAAGCATATCATCTAAGCGTGGAATAGGATAACGATATGTAACAGTGATAGCATTGATGGGACAGCAATTGGAAGCCATGCGGTAAGTACCATCTTTCTTTGGAACAAGTATGACCAGAACGACACAGGGGCTCAAGCTTTCACGTACCTGACCATTGTCGATGAGTTGTTGGACTTGCCGTTGGATCTCCTTAGTTTCCTCGGGGTTGACGCGGTAGGGAGCCTTGTTAGGAAGAGGTGCTCCGGGGATGAGGTCGATTCGGTGCTCAATACCTCTTAGTGGAGGTAGACCCGGAGGTAGCTCATCCGGGAAAACATCTTGGAATTCCTGCAAAAGAGAAGACAACACTAAAGGTAGATCGTGAGAGGTGTTAGTTTTTGGTGCCTCGTCCTTGCACACAAGGACATAGCGCATAACACGTGATGGGTTCTCACACACTTCTCTCATCTCACTTTTGGTGGCAAATAGGACAAAGTTTCTCTTGTCGCTCATCGTGGAGGCACTCGATTTTGGCTTGTGGCTCTCACTCTATTTTGGGTGGATCACTCTCTCACTCTTTTCTCCATGATGGGTGGCTTGCTTGTCGGCGATCACTTGACTTGGAGGCATAGGTCGTAGCACATACTCCTTTCGTTTCATCTTGAAGCAATAGTGATTGGTACGCCTGTTGTGTATGACACCGCGGTCAAATTGCCATGGTTGACCAAGAAGGAGGTGGCAAACGGACAGCGGTACGATATCACACTCCAAAGTGTCTTCATATGTTCCAATTTTGAAGGAGACTTTGACCGTATCCTCAACTTGTATAGTATCGGAATAGCTTAGCCATTGAACCTTGTATGGGTGTGGGTGCTTCATCTTGACCAATTGGAGCTTGGAGCATAGTTCTTCACTTGCCAAGTTGTGACAACTACCTCCATCGATGATGACCTTGACGGACCTTCCATTGATGTCGGCCTTGGTGTGGAAGATGTGGCATCTTTGGTCTTCGTCTTTTTGATGTTGAAGAGTCAATACTTTGGATACAACGAGAGCGGGGCTTGAATCCTCATCACAAAATACTTGATCATCTGCATCTTCATTCATGCGCTGGTGCATGGCCACTTGCTCAAGGGCTTCTATTTGCTCTTCACTCATGGAGTCATAGGTTCTGTCGTCGTTGAGGATCATGGTGCGCTTGTTGGTACACTCAAAGGACTTGTGGCCTCAGCCGCCACAAGTGAAACACTTGATAGAACTTGTCTTGAAGGTCTCATCGGTTGGAGTAGATGATGAAGCGCACGTCTCGAAGTTTCTTTTAGTAGGAGGACGGCTTGAGGTTGTCGAAGTTTTCTTGTAACTCGACTTGTCGCCGTTGCTTGTACATGGCTTGGTTGAGTTAGAAGTTGTTGGAGTCGTAGAAGCTTGGGTGTTGGAGAAGTCGTAGCTCTTGGATGAGTACTTGGCGTACTTGAAGTCATCTTGCACTTGACGTTCCGCTTTGGTAGCTTGATGCACGAGCTCAATGAGGTTGGAGTAGGGTTGGAAGTCGGCAATCTTCTTGATGGGATGATTGAGGCCATTCAAGAAACGGTCCATAGTTTGGTCATCATCTTCCATGACATTGGCTCTTATCATGGCAATCTCCTTTTCCTTATAGTATTCTTCACCGCTCTTTGTTCCTTGCTTGAGTAGTTGGAGCTTCTTGAAGAGATCGCTGTTTTAGTAGGTTGGCACAAAGCATGCTCACATGACATCTTTCATTTGAGCCCAAGTGGTGATTGGTGGTTCACCTCTTGCTTCTCGACGCTCAAGGACTTGTTCCCACCATATGAGCACATAGTCTTGGAACTCAAGTGATGCCATAGTGATCTTCTTCTCTTGCTCATAGTTGTGCAAACAAAAGATTTTGTCGACCTTCAATGCCCATGATAGGTACTCTTCGGGATCATTACTTCCATTGAACTTGGGCATGGTGAACTTTAAATTCCCGTAGCGTTCCTCTTCATTGTGTTGGGGTCGAGGGTGGTGATGATGCCCTTGACGTGGAGGATTATCAACCTCATGTTTCTCTTGGCATGGGGGATTTCCATAGCCATCTTTCTCTTGTTGAACTTGAGGTTGTGGAGGAGCTTGTCGAGCTTGTGGAGGAGCTTGAGGAACTTGACGATGCACTCTTGGTTGGTAGTTTCGCTCTTGAATTTCTTTGCAAAATGCTTCCTCTTGATTGCGCCTATCTCTCGGTTGCGATTGGCAATGGCTCGACTTGATTCTTGAAGGGCACGTTGCACCTCAAGAGCTTGTTCTTCACATTGTTGTTGTTGAAGACGTTGAGCCTCAGCGTCTTGTTTGTCTTGATGTTGTCGTGCTCGCTCTTCCTCTTGGTGATGTTGATGTTGTCGTACTTGAGCTTGTACAAGAGGGACTTGGTGTTGACGATGTCGATGTGCTTTCTCGTCGACATGCTCTTGTGGATGATTGCCGTGTAGAGGATTGCGAGTTGCTTGACGGTCTTTACGCGCGACTCGACGTAGAGTGTTTGATGTCGGTGTACTTGAGCCGGAGAGGGTGTCATCGGTGTGTCGACTTGAAAAACTCCGTCTTGAGTAGGAAGAAATGGAAGAATGGCGATTCACCAACAAGGCATGGATATCGTCCATTCTTGCATCCTTCTCTTGTTTGTGAGCGTCGAGCTTGTTGTCGAAGTAGTCTCTTGTTCGTTGCTCGGAGAGTCGCAAGTCGGTGGTGAGATTGTCGATGCAGTCGCTCATTACTTGTTGTTCTTGGTGCAAAGCTCTTTGTGCACCGAAGAGGTGGCTCTTGGTGACATAGGATGAGATGTCGTCGTCTTGCTTGATGAAGAGTGTGTTGGTAGAAGGACTTGGCCTATCCATCATTCCAAGGAAATATGTGAGTGGGAGAAGTAGAAGAACTTATACCAAATGTACCTTGACCGATGTTGAAGATGGATCAATGATCACTCAAATGTGGACAAGGAAAGAGCACAATTGGTACCAATTCTTGTCGGTTCTTGCACCTACACAAGTAAAAGCTTATGGTGGAGCTCGGTTAGGATGGGGGCACAAAATTTGATGCAATTGTTAGTGAGCTTCAATAATTTTGGAAAAGATGCACAAATTTGCAAATGCAACAAGTAGACCAATAGCAAGATATGTTACACGGAAACACACATGCAAATAGATAAGTGGGGTCGTGCAACCAAGGGATGAGCCAAAATGTGGGGACCACGAAAATGCTCTTGTTGCACAAATCTAGAGAGACGCTAGCACGCTTGCAAAATAGGCGGATACAGAGCTTGTGCACAACCTACTAAGCAAAAATGCAATGACTTCTATCCCAAATATGCTATATGTATGGTATTCCAATGGTATGATCCAAGATGATCGGATATGACAATCTTATTGTCATATGATGCTATGGTTCTTGCTTATAATCACTTTGCTTATCTTTCCTTCTTGCTTAAAAGCTTGTTTGGCTCTTTCACTTTTGAGCTCTTTTCTCATGCAAAACTTCACGAACCAAGATAGCAATTGTGTATGCGATGACAACTTTGTGACACAAAATATGATACCAAGATATGCACCACTATGATATGGTATTTATGCTACGTGGAGTATGATCACTAATGTGCACAAGTCACGTTGACGGCAATACTCAACGGCTAGTCTCGATGGGTAAGCAACGCAAAAGTAAGGGTATGTGGTTATCAATGCAAATGGCACGCAAAGACAAATATGTCGTCGAGGTTACCGCTGCGGTAGTCGTTTGTAAGCACGGACGGTTGTTGGCGATGACGAGTCCTTGGCGAAGATGAGCGGTGGTGATGTTGATGTCAAACCCTACCTATATAGCCAAAAATCAATAGGACACGAGAGCCACAACACAAATTCTCAAAGACCAAAACATGTCAAAATCGTCGTAGGTGGTAGCGGTGAGTGATGGTGGTGCTTGTGGAAAGTGGTGGTGGTATCGGGGTTCGCAAAAGGTGGTGGAAGGTGGAGAGGTGGTGGTGGCCGAACTGAATTTTTTTAGTTTCGTCAGGGTTCAACGGACGTCCGGTGGAGAGCGTTCGTCCGGTCGCCAGATGTCCGGTGGTCGGCAAACGTCTTGTGCCTGGGTGGAATCGGGCATGGGATGAAAACTCGGGTTCGTGGAGGATGAAGGTGGAGAGGTCAAATCCGAGCGATTTTGTGGATGGAAATGGTGGAGAAGATGGGGAAAAGCTAGATCCACACGTGGCAAAGCAAATCCATGGATCAAATCCAACAAAACTTCATCACACCAACAAATCACAAAACAATTTTGGGGCTATTTTTGGTGGGGATTTTCAAATTTAGGATTTAGGATGAAATCAACAAAATCAAGCTAGAAAACAAAGGGTTGGGGCTCCAAAAACGTGATCAACGTGGCTCGTGATACCAAGATGATGTAGGGTAGAACCCTAGACGCCCGATCTTTCATGTTTGGAGAGAATCCTACCAAGAACACAAAGAACACGAGAGGGGAAACGAGGGAAACACAAGAGAAAACACTCAACCAACAAGAATATAGTCACACATGCGCTAGTCCTCAGAACACAAAAGGGTACAAGATCCGAATCCAACAAGGGACGATACATAGAATAACCGTTTCTTCTCCGTGAGGAGGTCTTGAAGAGGGTCTTCTCCGAGAGGAGGTCTTGAATCCAAGTGGATCTTCTCCGAGGAGGTGTCGGTCCCTCGCGATGGAGTAGATCCGGATGGATGAGCAAAGCTCTATCTCAAAGTATGAGCAATCACAATGCTAACCCTAGCTAGGAGGTGGAAGAGGTCTATTTATAGTCGCAATACAAAAGGGGGCCGAAGTGAAGGGGTACAAGGGCTTTAGCCCGCAGCTGCGTGCACACAGGCAGCAGACATCCGCTGGGGACCGGTCGTCCGGTGGCTCATGGGGGTTCGGACGTCCGGTAGTCGTCGGACTTCCGTTGTTTCCGTTCTGCCATGGTGGTGCCGGACGTCCAGTCACTTCAGACATCCGCTAATTTCCCTTCAGTGGTGATGGTGTCGGTCGTCCGGTGTAGGTTGGACGTCCACTTGCTGGGAGGTGTGGCCGGTCGTCCGGTCCTGGCCATACGTTCGCTCGCTGTAGCTCGCGGTGGCTAGAACTTGTGCAGGCTGGGCTACAGGTGTCGGACGTCCGGTCCTGACCGGTCGTCCGGTGGCTGTAGCTTCAATGGCAGCTCTTCTTCTTGTCCCTCGTACTTGTTGTCCTATCCATCTTGGCCATTGGATGTAGCAGTTCTATGGCCTCCTTCTAAGTACCTGATCACACATTGTGTTTCCACTTGAGGTAGTATCCATGTCTCATGTGTAGAAAGGGGTAGTTCAGAGAGGAGCGAGTTCACCTTATCTTCGATAGCCTTTGCTCGAGCTCTTGTCATAGGTCCAAGTGGTGTCGTGGGAGATGTAGATACGTCCATGGGGATGATCGTGGGATGCTCCGCATCAATTACTCTTCCTCGAAAACCCTTCACTTCCACCTGCTTGAGAAGAGTTTCATGCCACACTATAATGTTTGGACCAAGCACGGAGAAATAGGGGTTATGATGGAAGACAATGAAGAAGAAGAAGAGGATAATGACAACTCTATGTTCCCTGAATACGGTGATACTGCAATGGGGGAAGCTAAAGATCAGCAGGCACAAGATGTTCCTGCTGATGATCTTCGCCGCGTCATTGTTGATGCACCGAGAGAATGCAAAAGCGAAAGGGACAAGTTGAAGTTCGATTACATGTTAGAGGATCACAAAAAATGGTAGTACCCAAATTGCGAAGATGGCAACATAAAGCTCGGTACCACACTGGAATTGCTGCAATGGAAGGCAGAGAATGGTGTATTTGACAAGGGATTTGGTTCGCTACTGAAAATAATGAAGAAGAAGCTTCCAAAGGACAACAAATTGCCTGACTGCATCCTAGGATTAGAGGTGCAAAAGATACATGCATGCCCTAATGACTGCATCCTCTACCGCGGTGAGGAGTACGAGAATTTGAATGCATGCCTGGTATGCAGGGCATTGCGGTATAAGATCAGACGAGATGACCCTGGTGATGTTGAGGGCGAGCTCCCTAGAAAGAGGGTTCCTGCCAAGGTGATGTGGTATGCTCCTATAATACCACGGTTGAAACGTCTGTTCAGAAACAAAGAGCATGCCAAGTTGTTACGATGGCACAAAGAAGATCGTAAGAAAGACTGGATGTTGAGAGTACCCGTTGATGGGTCACAGTGGAGAAAAATTGAGAGAAAGTGTCTAGACTTTGCACTTGACACAAGGAACTTATGGTTTGGTTTAACTGCAAATGGCATTAATCCTTTTGGGGAGAAGAGCAACAATCATAGCAACTGGCATGTGACTCTATGTATCTATAACCTTCCTCCTTGGTTGTGCATGGAGCGGAAGTTCATTATGATGCCAGTGCTCATCCAAGGCCCTAAGCAACCCAACAACTATATTGATGTGTACCTAAGGCCATTAGTTGAAGAACTTTTACAGTTGTGGGATAAAAAAGGTGTACATGTGTGGGATGAGCACAAACAACAGGAATTTGACCTACGAGCATTGATGTTTGTAACCATCAATGATTGGCATGCTCTTAGTAACCTTTCAGGACAGACAAACAAGGGATACAATGCATGCACGCACTGTTTATGTGAGACTGAAAGCATATATTTGGACAAATGCAAGAAAAATGTGTACCTGGGACATCGTTGATTTCTTCTGACCAAGCATGCCTTAAGAAAGAAAGGCAAGCATTTCAAAGGTGAGCCAGATCACTGGAAGAAGCATGTCCTCCGTACTGGTGATGATATGCCCCCGAGCCCGCTCCTCATCATTGCCGCCCCCGAGCCCGCTCCTCGTTGCCGAAGCTGCTAGGCTGCCCAAGCTCCGCCGTCGCCTCCGAGCCCGATCCTCGTCGCCAACACCCCCAAGTCCACTCCTCATCGCCGATGCCCCCGAGCCCGCTCCTCGTCGCCCACGCCGCCTTGCTGTGAGCCCCGCCCCGCCCCCCTCCTCTCCTTCTATCCCCCCTATTGGAAACCGACGCCGCCGACCCCGATGCCGAAGGCGGTGGCAAGTGCACATCAAGTGTATTTCTGAATTTACTAAATGTTTTGATAGTGCTAAACTATGCACATCAAGTGTATGATGAAATGCCAGAGGGCTCCAGGAATTTTAGGAATTTTTGAGATTTTTTGTGGTGAGGTGTTGATGCACAAAAGAGAGTTTGGCAAAGTTTCAGAATTTTTGGAGCAATTTAAATTGGTCTTTGACCATGGAGTTTGAATCTGGTCCAAATTTGAAATGGATGAAATGGATGAAATTTGACCATGGAGTTTTGGTGGAATGGGTTGTGGGTATTGTCAAATAGATGGAACAGTTTTTGTGGGTGCAAAAGAATTGGGGAGAATATAGCTCCTTTGCAAATCAAAGGAACTATGAATAATTGAAATTCCAACTTTGGAATTTATTAAATATAAGAAAAATATTTACATAGTTATAGATATTCATGATCAAAGTCATTTTTAGAGAAATTTGCATAGGTCATTAATCAAAGTTAGAGATATTGGCATATATAGGTTATTATCAAAGTTACTCATGATCGAAGTCATTTTTTAGTGAAATTTGCATAGAGATTTTTTTAGAGAAATGGTGGAGTTCACAACAATAAAGTGAGGCCAAGAATCAAATAACATATGCATGCATGCATATATAATAGAAAAATCTTATATGACTCGAGTAAGAAGAGATTTTTTTAGTTCTTTTAGATAGAGAAACAAATGTTAAAATTTGCATATAATGAGTGGTTACTTCGCATGATGATCTTGCTAAAATAAAATGAAGAACAAAATTGTGGCCACCTAATTTTTTTTCACTCGATGGAATTACATGATTTGTGGTGACAAAATTGTGGTGATCGTCGACGTTGGAGCTGTTGGTCCCTCATCGTCCCTCCGTTGTTCGACGAAAGGTGTTCATTTGTTGTAGAAACATAACCCTGATCACTTTGGTGCAACACCGCCCCCATTGTGTCCATTTGTAACATGTATGTGTTTGATCACCGCGGGCTTATATAGTCGTCTTTCATGGTTGATGGAGTAGAGTTGTGAGATGAGATTTCCCTTTGATTTTGAGGCATATGAAAACATGATTTGCACGTCGGACATGCATGAGAGATGCGGTCCACAAAGTATCCTCTCCTAAAACATAGGATGACTCATGAGATATGATTCTAGATAATGTGCAATGCCTCATATCGCGAACATAGTTATATTGGATAATTGATCCTCATATAAATGGAGAATAAAAGTATTTTTTTAATTGACTAAATACATCCGATAGACATAACAGAGAGTGTGGCAGAAAATTATACTTCATCTAAAATTATGAGTAAATATGATTATGAAGAAATATCATTATGATGAAAAATAAAATAATTCTTCTTTCATGAAGAAATATGTCTAAGTCATAAGTTTGCTGCTGGTATTGTTCCCATGCCATGGTAAACATGTTTAGGCACTGTAACAAGCTTGCTAACATGCTATGATGCTATTACTGTTTTACACTTGTTGAAAAACTTCTAAGTCTGAAACTGACTATTTTAACTTGTCAACTTTGCATGATGTTCGCCACTAATCCATTGGTCATATACATATGATTCCTTGTTGTGATTTGGTTTATGTAATGTGTACTTTGATGACAT
Source organism: Triticum aestivum (assembly GCF_018294505.1). Lineage (NCBI taxonomy): Eukaryota > Viridiplantae > Streptophyta > Magnoliopsida > Poales > Poaceae > Triticum > Triticum aestivum. Next base: position 322,139,511 of record NC_057813.1, on the reverse strand, counting down.
GCCCTTGGTTGCCATGTAAAGTTGTTGTCATGACTCAATCTTGCTCTCAAGTTGTCATCATAATGTCGTTGTTTTGCATTCCCAAATTTCATTAAGTCTGAAAAACTTGTCAAATCATATATCCATGTTGTATTATTTGCACAAACTATGTAACACGACAGAAACTTAGAACAAGAAGAGATCTTGGAGGAAATAGTCTGCGACGAGGATGATGATGATATCACCTCACAGTTTCTCAACGACTCCAATGGTGAGGGAAGAGAAGATGATGGCTCCCCCGGTGTTGGAGCCTTAACTGTTGCAAAGTCCGGCGAGGTATATATATTAATTAGGCCTCTGCTGACTAGCTAGATGCATTAATTGATATGTATGTACAAATATTAACGATTCTTTCTTATTTTAGCCCTCCGGATCGAGCCAACCTTCTATAAGGAGACGAGGCCCAAAAAAAGGTTGCGCGAGAATGAAAGGTTTACGATCGAAGAAGTCGCTGCAGATGGAAAACTGACTCTTCCCAAGCGGTCGTCAGTCTGTTTTATACATCAGTGCGGAGTTGTTGTTAGGGTCAACGTCCCGACCAGCATCAAAGAATAGAACAAAAAGAAGGACGATGAATTTTCTTATGTGGACGATAGATGCAAAGATGAGCTTTGGAACTCGCTCATGAGAAATTTCACCCTACCACCAGAGGTAGATCCAAAAAACCCAGTTATAGAGCAAAAAGTCAAGGCGTGGGGCCTTAAGAAGATGGACGAACAATTTAAGAACTGGAAGAAAAGATTGAATGAATAGTTTGTCGAGAAAGAGAAGACTCCAGAATTCACCGGTCAATATGCGAAGATAAAAGATCACTGGCCTGCATTTGTGGCGTACAAGAAGTTGGAGAAAGCTAAGAAAAGGTCATTGATAAATAAGCTAAATGCTGCAAAGAAGGAATATCACCATGTTACGGGGTTAGGTGGCTACAAGGTTGCCCGGCCTACATGGGACAAAGCTGAGAATGACCTGCTTGATAAAGGTGTCAAACTAGAGACATTGAACTGGCCCGAACGGGCAAGGACTTGGTTCTTCGGGCATGGGGGAACTTTGTACCCAGAAACAGGGAAGTGTGTTTATAAGAAAGCTCAACTTACAACAACCATTGCAAAGATTCAGGATGCAATCAAGGTCATGCATGAAGGGAACTTCCATCCCAACGGAGAGAAGGACGAGTTGTCACGCGCCCTCGGGAATCCTGAACACCCTGGACGAACACGAGGCACATCAGGCTTTGTTTCATGGAAGCATGGGTTTCCCGGTAGCTGTGCCACTTATAGAAGCCGAGGGAGAAAGAAGAAAGAGGAAGTAGACCGGATGAAGAAGGTAGAAGAAATATTAGCGTTACAGGAGAAGAAAATAGAGGCACTTACCAGTCAGCGAGCTACCAGCCCACCATCTCAGCAGCATGAAGATCCTTCATGTGATAGTGCCCATGAAGCTACCCCACCATCTCAGCGGAAAAGCGGTGTGGCTTCCATAGAGCTCGTTTAGCCTGAAATCACGGCTCCTCGCTACCCCGTGGATGATATCATGGAGAAGGAACATTGTGATCTACGTGTGAAATGCATGAACATAACCTTGAAGGTGGTGGTCGGCTATGCCTTACCTCGTGGACCTAATGGAACTTTCCATTGTTGTCCGATTCCACAACCATTGTTGGGGTGGACGAAGTTATGAACGGAATTGAGGAGCTAGAGCTTGAGTACCCTACAAGTGAAGTGGAGACTCATTTGACAGATGCCATAAGGACTACCATTCTATGGAGAAAGGAATACATCGTGATTCCACACTGGCTGCCGCGTCAACAGACTCAACTGAAGGAGGCCCCTCATCAAACTCCCTACAGTCCAGCTCTATCTCCACTGCCTTAGTCGTCTATGCCGCGTCAACACACTCCTCTGCCTCAGCTGTCTCCGCCACGTCAGCGGACTCCGCCATAGGAGGCCCCTGATACGTCCCCAACGTATCTATAATTTATGAAGCATTCATGCTATTTTATTATCTGTTTTGAATGATTATGAGCTTTATTATACACTTTTATATTACTTTTGCGACTAACCTGTTAACCGGAGGCCCAACCCATATAGTTGTTTTATTGCCCGTTTCAGTATTTCGAAGAAAAGGAATATCAAACGGAGTCCAAACGGAATGAAACCTTCGGCAACGTGATTTTTGGAACGATCGTGACCCAGGAAACTTGGAGAGCAAGCCAGGGAAGCGTCGAGGAAGCCACAAGATAGGGGGCATGCCCACCCCTCTGGGCGCGCCCTCCACTCTCGTGGGCCCCTCGAGGCTCCCCCGACCGACTTCTTTCACCTATATAAGCCTACGTACCCTAAAAACATCGATACAGAACATAGATCGGGAGTTCCGCCACTGCAAGCCTCTGTAGCCACCAAAAATCTCTCGGGAGCCCGTTCCGGCACCCTGCCGGAGGGGGAATCCATCACCGGTGGCCATCTTCATCATCCCGGCGCTCTCCATGATGAAGAGGGAGTATTTCACCCTCGGGGCTGAGGGTATGTACCAGTAGCTATGTGTTTGATCTCTCTCTCTCTCTCATGTTCTCTCTATGGCACGATCTTGATGTATCGCGAGCTTTGCTATTATAGTTGGATCTTATGATGTTTATCCCCCCTCTACTCTCTTGTGATGAATTGAGTTTTCCTCATGAAGTTATCTTATCGGATTGAGTCTTTAATGATTTGAGAACACTTGATGTATGTCTTGCTGTGTTTATCTGTGATGACAATGGGATATCACGTGCCACTTGATGTATGTTTTGGAAATCAACTTGCGGGTTCCGCCCATGAACCTATGCATAGGGGTTGGCACAAGTTTTCGTCTTGACTCTCCGGTCGAAACTTTGGGGCAAGGTTGTCAGAATCGCGATTCGGCTATACGATTCTACGACTTTACGATCCAAACTAACCCCTTCGATTCTACGATTTTACTTCATATAATCTATGTTTCTACGATCCTGATAGTGAAGATTCTACGATTTGTGATCCTACCATCGGAGCTCCGATCCGATTCAAAATCACAATTCTGACAACCTTGCTTTGGGGTACTCTTTGAAGTACTTTGTGTTGGTTGAATAGATGAATCTGAGATTGTGTGATGCATATCGTATAATCATACCCACGGATACTTGAGGTGACAATGGAGTATCTAGGTGACATTAGGGTTATGGTTGATTTGTGTCTTAAGGTGTTATTCTAGTACAAACTCTTGAATAGATCGATCCAAAAGAATAACTTTGAGGTGGTTTCGTACCCTACCATAATCTCTTCGTTCGTTCTCCGCTATTAGTGGCTTTAGAGTGACTCTTTGTTGCATGTTGAGGTATAGTTATATGATCTGGCTATGTTATTATTGTTGAGAGAACTTGCACTAGTGAACGTATGAACCCTATGCCTTGTTTCCTATCATTGCAATACCGTTTACGCTCATTTTTATCATTAGTTACCTTGCTGTTTTTATATTTTCAGATTACAAATACCTTTATCTACCATCCATATTGCACTTGTATCACCATCTCTTCGCCGAACTAGTGCACCTATACAATTTACCATTGTATTGGGTGTGTTGGGGACACAAGAGACTCTTTCTTATTTGGTTGCAGGGTTGTTTGAGAGAGACCATCTTCATCCTACGCCTCCCACAGATTGATAAACCTTATGTCATCCACTTGAGGGAAATTTGCTAATGTCCTAGAAACCTGTGCACTTGCAGGCCCAACAACGTCTACAAGAAGAAGGTTGTGTAGTAGACATCAAGCTCTTTTCTGGCGCCGTTGCCGGGGAGGTGAGTGCTTGAAGGTATATCTTTAGATCTTGCAATCCAATCTTTTTGTTTCTTGTTTTATCAGTAGTTTAGTCTATAAAAGAAAAACTACAAAAAAATGGATTTGAGTTTGTCTCATACGCTTCATCATTTTAATATCTTTCGTGGGAATGATGGAAAGGAAAATTGTGCTCAAGTGCTGAAGAAGAAGTCTATAAAATGTTTGGTACTATATCTTTGTATGATGAGCATGATTGCAATGTTGTTAGTATGAATTCCTTGAATATCCATGATGCTAATGATATGCAAAGCCACAAGCTTGGGGAAGCTATGTTTGATGAAGATGATATGTTTAGTCCCCCAAGTTTTGATGAGAATATTTATTATGATGAAAGCATGCCTCCTATTTATGATGATTATATTGATGAAAGTGGATTTGGAGAGGTCATGACTTTATTTAGTGATGAATCCACTATCTTGGAAGAGGTTTCAATCGATTATGATGAGAACGAAGTTGCTACTTATGATGATTATTGTGATGAAACTTATGCTATCAAAAGTAGTGATAATTATATTTATAGAACTTGTCATGATTACGATTACCCTTTTTCTGAACATTACTCTTTTAATGTGGAAACAATTTTTAGTGTTCTAGTCTCTTATGATACTCCCACTATTCCGAATGAGAAGAATTTTGCTTATGAGGAGAGTAGTAAATTTTCTATCCTTGTAGATCATGAAAAGAATGCTTTAGGTTCTGGTTATATTGTTGAATTCATTCATGATTCTACTGAAAATTATTATGAGGGAGGAACATATGCGTGTAGAAATTGCAATAATGTCAAGTTTCTTCCCTATGTGTTGAAAATCTTGAAGCTATGCTTGTTTTACCTTCCTATGCTAGTTGATTATTGTTCCCATAAGTTGTTTTCTCACAAAATACCTATGCATAGGAATTGGGTTAGACTTAAATGTGCTAGTCATATGATTCATGATGCTTCCGTTATGTTTCAAACCTTATCTTTTATGTGAGCATCCTTGTCATCATCATGCCTAGCTAGAAAGGCATTAAAGAAAAGTGCTTGATGGGAGACAACCCAATATTTACCTTTACTGTTTTTGTGTGTCCACATGATTGTTCTACCGTAGTAATCATGTTTTATAGCTTTTGTTTCAATAAAGTGCCAAGTAAGACCTTTAGGATAGCTTACGGTGATAGTTGTGTTGATCCTGCTGAAAATCACAAACTTTTGCACCTAGTAAATTAGTTGTGTTGATTCACAGAAATGTGCTTCTGATCTGATTCTTTTTGCTCTGGATTGGTACACAAATTTATTAGGACTTCCTAATTTGGTAGGATGTTTGGAGTTCCAGAAGTATACGTTTGATACATATTACTACAGACTGTTCTGTTTTTGACAGATTCTGTTTTCTATGCGTTGTTTGCTTATTTTGATGAATCTATGAGTAGTATCGGAGTGTATGAACCATAGAGAAGTTATAATACAGTAGATATTACACCAATATGAATTTATAATGAGTTCATTATAGTACCTAAGTGGTTTTTTTATTTTGTTATACTAACAGAGCTTACGAGTTTTCTGTTGAGTTTTGTGTTGTCAAGTTTTCAAGTTTTGGGTAAAGATTCGATGGACTATGGAATAAGGAGTGGCAAGAACCTAAGCTTGGGGATGCCCAAGGCACCCCAAGATAATATTCAAGAATATCCAAAAGCCTAAGCTTGTGGATGCCCCGGATGGCATCCCCTCTTTCGTCTTTGTTCATCGGTAACTTTACTTGGAGCTATATTTTTATTCGCCACATGATATGTGTTTTGCTTGGAGTGTCATTTTCTTTTGTTAGTATTTTCTTGCTGTTATTTATAATAATGTTTTGCTTCTTTAGTTTCAATAAAAATGTCAAGGATAGCCTTTACCATGCTTATTTTGCTAGTATACATGTTGCTGTTTCAAAACAGAAAGTTTACCGCTATTGCAAAACTTCCCTAGAAAATTCAGAGAATGGTATAATGTTGAAACTTTTTGCATATTGAGCTCTGATAAATCTTCTACAGCGTAGTAGTTTTCTCCTAATTTTTGGAGTTAGGGAAGTATGATGAATCTTGCATTCTTTACAGACTATACTGTTTTGGCAGATTGTTGTTATGGTTGCATTGCTTGCATATGTTTGCTTGTTTAATGATTCTATTTGAGGATAGGAGTATTAAATATGCAGAGACATTTAGTATGCAATGTGAATAATAATTTTAGTGAGGTGTTACAGTAGAAAATGATAAGGTTATGCATTGGTTTATACTAACCTATCTCACGAGTTCTTGTTGAGTTTGGTGTGGATGAAGCTTTTGATAAAAAGAGAAACAATGATATGAGAGGAATTAAGGAGACACAAAAGTTCAAGCTTGGGGATGCCCAAGGCATCCCAAGATAATATTTCAATAAGTCTCAAGCATGTAAGCTTGGGGAAGCCCCGTTAGGCATCCCATCTTTCTTCTTCAACAACTATCAGTTAGTATCGGTTGAGCCTAAGTTTTTGCTTCTTCACATGAGTTGTGCTATCCTTGCAATGTCATTTTATTTTGCTTTGCTTGCTGCTTGAATACAATACCAAGATCTGAAATTCTTAAATGAGAGAGAGTCTTCACATAGTTACATAATTATTTAGCTACTCATTGATCTTCACTTATATCTTTTTGGAGTAGTTTTCATTTACTCGTGTGCTTCACTTATATCCTATGAGTAAATGGTTGAATGAGTTGAATGTCATAAATCTGAAATTATATACGTTTCATTTACTTATCCCATGGGGATTAATGACTTCACATCTAAGAAGTAGAGGTTGTAAATTTATTGAAGGTTAGCAAGCATTGTATTGGTCATTTGAACAATTCATGAAAGAATATTGAAGGAAGAGAGATTTCACATATAAATATACTATCTTAGACATCTTTTATAATTGTGAGCACTCATTAAGTATGATATGCTAAAGAGTTGATGTTGGACAAGGAAGACAATGTAATGGGTTATGTTTTCTCACATCTCAGTTAAAGTATATTGTCATGGATCATTCAAACATGTTGAGCTTGCCTTTCCCCCTCATGCTAGCCAAATTCCTTGCACCAAGTAGAGATACTACTTGTGGTTCCAAATATCCTTGAACCCAGTTTTTCCATGAGAGTCCACCATACCTACCTATGGATTGAGTAAGATCCTTCAAGTAAGTTGTCATCGGTGCAAGCAATAAAAAATACTTTGTAAATATGTATTATTTATTAGTGTGAAGAAAATAAGCTTTATACGATCTTGTTATGGAAGCAATAAAAGCGAGGGACTGCATAATAAAGGTCCATATACAAGTGGCAATATAAAGTGACGTTCTTTCGCATTAAGATTTTGTGCATCCAACCCTAAAAGGGCATGACAACCTCTACTTCCCGCTGCGAAGGGCCTATCTTTTACTTTATGTCTTTTACTTTTATGCAAGAGTCAAGGTGATCTTCAACTTTCCCTTTTCTTTTATCCTTTGGCAAGCACCTCGTGTTGGAAAGATCCTGATATATATATCCAATTGGATGTAAGTTAGCATGAACTATTATTGTTGATATCACCCAAAGGTGAATACGTTGGGAGGCAACTATAAGCACCTATCTTACTCAGTGTCCGACTAAAACTCCATAACCATTAGTATTGCGTGAGTGTTAGCAATTGTAGAAGACTATATGATAGTTGAGTATGTGGAGTTTGCCATTCCTGAAAATAAGATGAATTGTAATTGCTTGATGACTAAGAATGAAGTTTGCTAGTTTATGGTCTATGTTTTCAACATGTAAATTGCTTGTTACTTGTTCATGGGAAGTTTTATGAGATGAACTAGTGTTATGACATATAATTATGCTAGAAAAGGTGATTGAAATTATTATTGATCAAACTTGTGCACCTTCTAGCATTCACACTTCATAAATTCTTTCTTTTATCATTTACCTACTCAAGGACGAGTAGGAATTAAGCTTGGGGATGCTGATACGTCTCCAACGTATCTATAATTTATGAAGCATTCATGCTATTTTATTATCTGTTTTGAATGATTACGGGCTTTATTATACACTTTTATATTACTTTTGGGACTAACCTATTAACCGGAGGCCCAGCCCATATTGCTGTTTTATAGCCTATTTCAGTATTTCGAAAAAAAGGAATATCAAACGCAGTCCAAATGGAATGAAACCTTCGGCAACGTGATTTTTGGAACGAATGTGACCCCGAAAACTTGGAGAGCAAGCCAGGGAAGCGTCGAGGAAGCCACGAGATA
>NC_057813.1:321830049-321831094 GCF_018294505.1 Triticum aestivum | reverse complement strand
CCAGCACCGACCGGTGCCCGTCCCCTTGGCACCGGGTGCTCAGGCCACCTCCCAGCGCCACTCCAGCCCCGACTAAGTGCCCGGCCCCTTGGCACCGGGTGCCTGGGCCACCTCCTAGCGCCAGCCCAGCACCGCCCCGGGTGCCCGAAACTTTGGCCCGGGTGCCGGGCCTCTCGCCCAGCGTCGGCCCTGACCACCCCGGGTGCCCGGTCCCCCCGACCCCGGGTGCCCGGCCTGCCCCGTTTTGGTCTCGTGTGAAGGACTTTTTGGTCTTTTATAACATTGCCTTCCCCAACTTCATCCCTATCCCTTATATACTCATCTCCTAGTTCATTTGGGAGGATACCAAAGTATTAGAGAAAACATTGTGAGTTTTGCTCCTTGTATCCCCTCCTCTTTGGAGATCAAGCCCCCACCTAGGGAAGAATCCTTTGGATTGTCAAGGCCTCCTCTTGGAGAAGATCATCATCAAGACCTCACCTAGTGGGAAGAACTTACCTAGTGCTATTTTCCTTGAATTGTTCATGTAATCTTGTGGATCTCATGTATGCTACTCTAGTGGATGTGATATTTGGGTTTGTTTGAGTGTTTTGTTCCTTGTGTTCTTGAGTGTTCTTCCTCCTTTTCCCCCTCCAAGTGTGAAAAGATCCCCTCTAGGGTTTGACCCTACAACATATTGGTATCATGAGCAAGGTTTATTCACATCTTGGAGTCCCATCCCCCCATTTGGTAGCTTGATTTTGTTGTTTTTCGTCCAAATTCGAAAATCCCCACAAAAAATAGCCCCAAAACTTTTTCTTGCAATTTGTTGGATCTTGTGAGATTTGGTTGTTTTGGTCCATGGATTTGATGTTTGGCAAGTGGATCTAGCCCCTCCCCAACAATCCCCACCCTTCCCACCACGAAATCCACGGAATTTTGCATTTCCCCCAAAATTTCCGCCCAAACCAAAGACTCGCGGGTGCCCGCACCTCGATCCACCGGGCACCCCCACCCCCGGGCCATTTTTCCCAACCGACCCCAGGCACCCGCACCTCCCACCCCC
>NC_057813.1:321815735-321829710 GCF_018294505.1 Triticum aestivum | reverse complement strand
CACTAATTTGGCCATAACTTCCACCTCCCAAGTTCGTTTTTGTGTTCTTTAGCTCATTTGGAAGCTCTTGGCATCCCCCATCCACTCATCCCACTACCACCACCATTAACACCCATCCAAAAAATCATCACAAAAATACCAACCTTCCGCATTTGACCGATTTTGAGTTGCCATTTCCGTTTCCTAAGGTGTTTTGGCTACTTAGGAGCGTGTGACATCGTCATCACCATCAACACCTCGGAGCCATCTTCACCGCTAACCGTAAGAAAGGATGGTAACCTCGATGACACTTACTTCTTACCTTGCTTTTGCATTGATAGCCCGATCCACTTTGCGTTGCTTACCCATCGAGACTAGCAAGTTGAGAATTGTCGGGCCACGCTATTGTGCACCGTAGTGATCGTGTTATCATCTTTGTGCCATAAGTCTCTCATGTGCATATCTTAGATACTTGTCTCATATCATACTCGGCTCGAGAATCAAGCATAGAAAAAAAAAGAAAGCTTTTAAGCAAAAGAGGAGCAACAAAGAGCTTGTAAGCAATAGAATTGAGCCATTTGCATAGTTATATCATCTTGGTCATCGCATATATAGCAATAGTTGGGATTGAAGATGGCACATTTCTCTCATAGGTAGGTGCACAAGCGTATCTTGCCCATTTGAGCAATCGAGCTAGCGTCTCTCGAGCATTCACACAACAAGAGCATTTTCCGTGGTTGCTCATTTTGAGCTTACTCCTTGGTTGTGCGGATCCCATCTATCTTCCATGCGTGTGTACCTGGCGATATCATTGGGTTTGATCTATTTTCTTTACTTGCATTTTTGTGAACCTTCTCAACCTTATCGATATCTTGACTAACATTTGCTTGAAATTTTTGCCACCAACCTAACCGAGCTACTCCATAAGCCTCTTATTTGTAGGTGTGAGAAATAAACCCGGTTCCAATTCTCCTATTGTGGCATTACATTGAGTGACACTTGTTACATCCTCAATCCTTGGAGAAGGTAACTTTGGTATTGTTCTCTCATTTTCCTACTCACCCCACTTGGTTATGATGGATAGGCCAAACTCGTCGTCGAACCCACTTTTTGAGGAGCAAGGTGATGATTCCGGCTTCGTCTCCAAGAACCACTTCTTCATCGCGCAACGAGCGCTTCATCAAGAAAGCGAAGCATTGGGTGAACGCTTGGAGAAACTCGCCTCCGACCTTCGTCAATCGGAAACAAGGAACCGTGACTACATCGATGCAAAGTTCACCACACAAATGGAAGAGCTCCGCAACATGATCGTGCAATGCCCATCTTCCTCAACCGCTTCTTCAAGACGGCACCACTCAAGTCACTGTACAAGTCGGCAATCTTCGGACTACTCCTCTTATGATGCAAGTCCTCCACGAGCTCGCTTTCCTCGACGTGATCATCCTCAAGATCACCAAGCTCAAGAAAATCCATTCCATGGCAATGGCTTACAAGACTGAGTTTGAGCACGTGAACAGATGCGACACCAAGTACCTCAAGAAGCAATGGAGCAAGAGAAAATACCTCCACAAGCGCCACGCCAAGTACCTCAAGAAGATGACACCATCTGTCAAGCACAAGCACTTGAAGCACAACAAGCTCTATGCGAGGCCACTAGAGCCGTTGAAGACCGCAACCGCCAAGTGCGAGAACAAGAGGAATCTCTTCATCGCGAGATACAAGAAGAAGCCGCCCGACGCGAAGAGCAACAAGAAAGGCGCAACCAAGCGCACATTCCTCGCCCTCCTCCAAGACAAGAGCGACACCAAGTGGAGCAAGTGCTTCAAGACCCTCCTCCACGCCAAGAGCGACATCCCGAGGAACGAGCATTTGAGGACCTTCCTCCAAGGCAAGAGCGATATCAAAACCGCTATCATGATGAAGAACTCCGCTACGACAAGCTCAAGTTCATCATGCCAAAGTTCTCTAGAAGCAATGATCCCGAAGAATATCTCTCATGGGCATTGAAAGTGGACAAGATTTTCCGCCTTCACAATTATGATGAAGAAAAGAAGATCACCATGGCCTCCCTCGAGTTCCAAGACTACGTCCTCATTTGGTGGGAACAAGTGATCAAGCGACGACATACAAGAGGCGAACCACCAATCACAACTTGGAACGAAATGAAGGAAGTCATGAGAGCCCGCTTCGTGCCTACTCACTACACTCGAGATCTCTTCAAGAAGTTGCAACTCCTCAAGCAAGGCACAAGGACGGTGGAAGAATACTATCAAGAAATGGAGATTGCCATGATACGAGCCAATGTCAAGGAAGATGACAAGCAAACAATGGCACGCTTCTTGAACGGCCTCAACCATCCAATCAAGAGGATCGCCGATTTCCAACCATACTCAAACCTTCTCGAGCTAGTTCATCAAGCGACCAAGGCTGAGCGACAAGTGCAAGATGACTTCAAATATGCCAAGTACTTGTCCAAGACCTACGGCTCCTACTCTCAAGCTCCCGCGACTTCGTCACCTCCTACATCAACTCGAGCATCACCAAGTACCGGCGACAAGTCAAGTTCCAAGCAAGTTGCGCCTTCCTCGACTTGTCCTCCGGCAAGCACCTAGAAATCCAAGACTCCTTCATCTTCGGCGCCTACCGATGATCCCGTCAAGACAAGTTGATTCAAGTGCTTCACATGTGGCGGCCGAGAACACAAGTCCTTCCAATGCACCAACAAGCGAACAATGATCTTCAATGATGATGGCACATACGACTCGATGAGTGAAGAAGAAATGGAAGCCATTGAGCACGTGGCCATGCACCGGCGCATGAACAAAGATGAAGATGATCAAGTCTTTTGTGACAACGATTAAAGTCCCTCTCTCGTGGTCCCCAAGGTCTTGACGCTCCAACACCACCAAGACAAAGACCAACGGTGCCACATCTTCCACACCAAGGCCGGCATCAATGGGCGCTCCGTCAAGATCATCGACGGAGGTAGTTGTCACAACTTGGCAAGTGAAGAGCTATGTTCCAAGCTGCAATTGGTCAAGAAGAAGCACCCCCATCCCTACAAGGTGCAACGGCTAAGCGACTTCGGCACTATTCAAGTGGAGCACACGGTGGAGGTTTCTTTCAAGATCGGCGCCTACGAGGACATCCTAGAGTGTGATGTGGTTCCTATGTCCGTGTGCCACCTTCTTTTGGGAAGACCTTGGCAATTCGACCGCGGCGTCATCCACAACGGACGAACCAACCACTATAGCTTCAAGATGAAAGGCAAGGAGTATGTGCTATGACCAATGTCACCAAGCCAAGTGATCGCCGAAAAGCAAGCTTCCACCCATCGTCGAGAAACTAGTGAGAGAGTGCACCACCAAAAAGAAAGTGAGAGACACAAGCAAAAATTGAGAGCCTCTTCGCCAAGAGAGAAAAACTTAGTCCTCCTAGCCATAAAAAGAGAGATGAGAGAAGTGTGTGAGAACCCATCGAGTGTCATCCACTTTGTCCTCCTATGCAAAGATGAGGTGACCAAAACTAACAATCCTAATCCTCTTCCTCTAGTGTTTTCCAACTTGTTGCAGGAATTCGAGGATGTGTTTCCCGATGAGATACCTCCCGGTCTCCCTCCTCTACGTGGCATTGAACATAGGATCGACCTCATCCCAGGTGCACCTCTTCCAAACAAGGCTCCCTACCGTGTCAACCCCGAAGAAACTAAGGAGATCCAACGGCAAGTACAACAACTCATCGACAATGGACATGTACGTGAAAGCTGTGCCCAAGCAAGATGGTAGTTTTCGCATGTGCTCAGATTGTAGGCCCATCAATGTTATCACCGTTCATTATAGGCACCCCATTCCTCGCCTAGATGATATGCTTGATGAACTTAGCGGCGCCACCATTTTCTCAAAAATTGACCTTAAAAGTGGCTATTATCAAATCCGCATACAAGAAGGTGATGAATGGAAAATCGCTTTCAAAACAAAATTTGGCTTGTATGAATGGTTGGTTATGCCTATGGGTTTGTCGGAAGCTCACGGTACTTTCATGTGTCTTATGCATTTTGTGCTCCGTCCTTATACTGGAGTGTTTGTTGTGGTTTACTTCGATGACATTCTTGTTTTTAGCAAATCCATGAAAGAGCATCTAAATCATGTTAGGGTTGTTTTGCAAACTCATCGCAAGGAACGTCTTTATGCCAACATGAAAAAGTGCACATTTGGTGTTGGCAAGCTTGTTTTCTTGGGATTCGTTGTTTCTTCCAAGGGTGTGCATGTTGATGAATCTAAAATTGAAGCAATTAAAACTTGGCCCCAACCCACCAATTTGCAACAAGTGCGTAGCTTTCTTGGCCTTGCGGGTTTCTATCGTCACTTTGTGAAAGACTTTAGCACCATCTCCACACCTTTGCATGCTTTGAGTAAGAAAAATGCTCCTTTTGTTTGGGGACCTTTGCAATCAACCGCTTTTAATGAGCTCAAATCTTTGCTTACCCATGCTCTGATTCTTGCTTTACCCAACTTTGACAAAACTTTTGAGGTTCATTGCGATGCAAGTGGTACCGGAATTGGTGGAGTTTTGATGCAAGAAAAGCGAGCTATTGCATATTTTAGTGAAAAACTCTCTGGTGCTCAATTTAACTATCCCATCTATGACAAGGAATTGTATGATTTAGTGTGTGTGTTACATGTTTGGGAGCATTACCTTAGACCGCATGAGTTTGTCATACAAACCGACCATGAAACACTTAAATACCTTAAAGGTCAAACAAAGTTGAATAAACGGCATGCTAAATGGAGTGAATTCATTGAATCTTTTCCATGTGTGATCAAGTACATTAAGGGCAAAGAAAATGTGGTGGCGTATGCCCTTTCCCGCAAATGCATGTTACTTACTCAACTTGAATTGAATGTAATTGGATTTGATCATATCAAAGACTTGTATGCAAATGATCCTACCTTTGCTACTCCTTATGCTAATTGTTTTACGCATACTTCTTGGGAACGATATTACATCAAGGATGATTATCTTATGAGAGCTAACAAACTTTGCATTCCCGAGTCTTCTCTTCGTTTGCTCCTTTTGCAAGAGTCTCATGGAGGTGGACTCATGGGACAATTTGGACGCGACAAGACATTCGCCATGCTCTCCAAGAACTATTATTGGCCGAAGATGTTTCACGATGTCGCCCGCTTCACCAACCGGTGCTCTACATGTTGCAAAGCTAAGTCACACTCTCAATCCCATGGTTTACATATGCCTTTAAATATTCCACATCAACCTTGGGAAGACATTAGCATGGATTTTGTGCTTGGATTACCTAGGACTCAAAATGGCAAGGACTCCGTTTTTGTTGTTGTGGACCAATTCTCTAAAATGGCTCATTTTATTCCATGCAATAAGATAGACGATGCTTCACATGTTGCCAATCTCTTTTGTAGGGAAATCTTGATGTTGCACGGTGTGCCAAAGACAATTGTGTCGGAGCGAGAGGTCAAGTTCTTAATCTACTTTTGGAAGATGCTATGCGCCAAGCTCCAAATCAAGCTACTCTTCTTCACGGCGTATCATCCTCAAACCAATGGCCAAACAGAAGTCACCAACCGGACGCTTGCAACTCTCCTACGCGTGTTGATCAAGAAGAACATCAAGGAGTGGGAGGAGTGCCTACCCATTGCCGAGTATGCCTACAATCGCGCAAAACACTCTACCACCAGCAAGTCCCCCTTCGAGGTCGTCTACGGTTTCAACCCTTTGTCGCCATTGGACATCCTTCCTCTACCACTTCAAGAACGAGCAAACATGGACGCAAGTGCAAGAGCCGCCTACCTCAAGAAGATGCATGAAGAAACACGTTTCACGATCGAGCGCCAAGTACAACACCTCACTGCCAAGCTCAACATCAACAAGTCTCCGATGGTGTTCCAACTGGGTGATCAAGTATGGATACATCTCCGCAAAGCCGCTTCCCCAAGGAACACAAGTCCAAGCTACTCCCGAGAGTAGACGGACCATTCAAGGTGCTTGCACGCTACAATGACAACGCATACAAGGTCGACATCCCACGCGACAAGTGCAACGTTAGCGACATCTTCAACGTCAAAGACTTGGCCAAGTACCATGGTGATGAAGAGCATGATCCGTGGACGGATCTCTCCCAAGGGGGGAGATGATATGGAGCATCCCTCGACTACCCATGCCGACACTCCATCACCATCGCAAGCACCAAGAGGACCAATGACAAGAGCACATGCATGCGCCATCGAGAACGAGGTTGACTCTCTCCTCTTTGAGTTTTGTTCGGTTTCACTTCAGAATGGGATTCTACCTCAAAGAGATACACTATACGTTCTTAGGTACATTGGAGATCATCGTAAGGAAGCAAGGACGAAGGCCCAAAGCACCTACGGAACAAGAGAAGGAAGAAGAGGTCGAGAAGAACGAGGGAGAGAAGTCCCTGGACACCCCGGGTGCCCGGAAGGAAGGACCTCGGGTGCCCGGACCCGAAGACGCGGGGAGGGTCAAACCCCCTGGACACCCCGGGTGCCCGGCCATCTTGGCCCCGGGTGCCCGACCCCGGCCTGGGCCTTGCCCCAGCCACCCCCCCGAGTGCCCGGCCTCTTGGGCCCGGGTGCTCGGCTGCTCCCCTGGGCCACGCTAGCCCTGACCGGGTGCCCGGCCCATTGGCACCGGGTGCCCGGGCCACCTCCCAGCGCCACTCCAGCCCCGACTGAGTGCCCGGCCCCTTGGCACCGGGTGCCTGGGCCACCTCCCAGCGCCAGCCCAGCACCGCCCCAGGTGCCCGGCACTTTGGCCCTGGTTCCCGGCCTCTCGCCCAGCGCCGGCCCTGACCACCCCAGGTGCCTGGTCCCCCCGACTCCGGGTGCCCGTCCTGCCCCGTTTTGGTCTCGTGTGAAGGACTTTTTGGTATTTTGTAACATTTCCTTCCCCAACTTCGTCCCTAGCCCTTATATACTCATCTGCTAGTTCATTTGGGAGGATAGCAAAGTATTAGAGAAAACATTGTGAGCTTTGCTCCTTGTATCCCCTCCTCTTTGGAGATCAAGCCCCCACCTAGGGAAGAATCCTTTGGATTGTCAAGGCCTCCTCTTGGATAAGATCATCATCAAGACCTCACCTAGTGGGAAGAACTTACCTAGTGCTATTTTCCTTGAATTGTTCTTGTAGCTACTCTAGTGGATATGATATTTTGGTTTGTTTGAGTGTTTTGTTCCTTGTGTTCTAGAGTGTTCTTCCTCCTTTTCCCCTCCAAGTTTGAAAAGATCCCCTCTAGGGTTTGACCCTACAACACATGCCCTTCGTCTTGCTGGACAGTCCTTGAAGATTTCCACAGCATTTGGTTCAGGTACTTTTTGGTCCTTGCGGGCTTTCCTTTGCATTTGGAACAAGTCAATATAGATCTGATAACATCATAGAGTGAAAAGAGTGAAACATCAGCTAGTTACAAGAGCCTCACAGTGTGCAATATAGCTATGAGATCTTGTCGTTTGTTGGAATTTCAATATCGTATGGTTGGCCTTGTTATTTGAACAGTTCACCTACAAGAAGAGGGATTTGGGAGGCACATGCGTAAATAGGAGTTCAACATGTGATCTGATCACATATATATAACATACGTGATACTTTGGATCAGACCAGTGTTTAACAAGGCCGCTCCAGTCTTCATCCGATATATTTTCCAATGGAGATGTTTGGGCAAGTTTACTGTTAGCCTTGCCTTCAAAGTGAGTTTTCCTCAAGTCATACCAATATTGTCGCATAACAGACTTTAAAACATGGGTGCATGCTTCTCTGGTTGCATCATCTTGGCTATCCAAATTGAACCTCATCTGTTAAAAATTATGGGAGTCTCATTACCAGCAACCTAGAAAGTATGGAACATAGCAAGATGATATTACTAATTTCCATACATAACCATACATATAGATAAATGTTGAAGGAAGGTGTTAAACTAGGTTACGTCTTTGTCATTCCTATACTAAATCCATGTTGGGAGGATACGTGCATGACAGCTAACGGCAACAGCTACCTCTTATACTAACTTGGATGACTCTGTAGCATCACGTGGCCTTTTAAAACCTGCCTCAAAACGGATCTCCATTCTCCCTCCTCTAGATTTAGTTAACCTGTCGATCATTATCCCTGATGTATGTTTCCTCTTGCGCCTAGGTGCTAGTTCAACAACGGACATGGGAAGTGTTAGTGTACGTCAAATTGTGAGACTATATATAAATAAGCATCCAATTGTAACTTGACTCGAGCAACTACCTTCTTGTTGTTGAATCTCACAAGGTTCATCTGATCTTGCCAACTCGTCTTGTGTCAAGAGTGCTTTAGAAGTAGTGTCAGGTGGCAAGGGAGCTTGGGAACTTGCCGCTAGCAGAGTTGCAGAATGAGTAACTCGTGCAAATGTTGGTACTATGGAAGAAGGTGTTGCAACAACTAGGGCGGTCGTTGCTTGTTTGGGGACAACTATTCGTTTGTGCTTGGATTGTTTTGTAGCTAGTGTAGCAGGGGATACTATGTTTGTACAATTATTCGGTGGACTTCGACCTTCTATTGCACCATCAGTACCAGTAAAATCTGCATAATTCTTCTACTTCCATTTCCATGTGTCCTGAGTACTAACACCATCCCCTACCATTATGTGTTCCTTCCTCTTTCTCTTTGCCATGTCAAGTCAAGCCGACAAGAAGAAGGAATAAAATTTTGGTTCTTCAGAACAAATTGATGCATGATACATATGATCTGAACTTTGATGTTAGACAACCGCATGATAGGAGGATGTAATATGTACGAAAAATAGGACGGCATGAGATAATCAGACCTATGATGTGTACACTAAGAAGAAGGCATTTCAATAAATTAGAAGCAATGCAATGGAAGGTAGACACCATATGAAAGATGCTACAAATATCGCTCTACCAAGTTAACAGTGTCTCGTCATAAATTGCATTTAAACAAATGTGAAGCAGTACAAGAAATAAATCATATGCAAGATGCAAACGACATCACACTACGAAGTTAAAGGTCTCTCGTCATTAGTGTCATTGCATATTCACAACTATGATGTGTAAACTAGGCAGAAGGCATTTCAACAAATTAGAAGCAATGAAACCTAGACACCATATGTAAGATGCAACGAATATCACTCTACCAAGTTAAAACTGTCTCGTCATTAGTGCCATTTCAACAAATTAGTAGTACAAGTTAGAAAATGATCCGAGATGTAACCTATATCAGACTCCCAAGTTAAACGTGTCTTATGATAAGTGATTGTTGTAGGTTACACAATAGTAGTACTTTCATGTAAGAACATGGTGTGATAGACAAATATTGTATGTTCTAGAAACATGAATACGTGTCTTATTCACAAGTATAATGTTTAAAGTAAACGGATGGAATTCAACAAAAGTAGAAGTAATACATGCAACCACATATAACAGCGCCAAGTTAGAGGCAGCACCTGTGATGGTGGACTAGGGGAGACGTGCTCATCGTCAACACAGCTACATTGAGTGTCTATGCATGTGTTGTCTTGCAAATCTTGTTGGGGGATGGCTGATACGTCTCCAACGTATCTATAATTTTTGATTGTTCCATGCCATTATATTACCCGTTTCGGATGTTTATGGGCTTTACTATACACTTTTATATCATTTTTGGGACTAACCTGTTAACCGGAGGCCCAGCCCAAATTGCTGTTTTTTTTGCCTATTTCAGTGTTTCGAAGAAAAGGAATATCAAACGGAGTCCAAACAGAATGAAACCTTCGGGAGAGATCTTTTTGGAACAAACGCAATCCAGGAGACTTGGAGTGGACGTCAAGAAGCAACCAAGGCGGCCACGAGGGTCCAGGGCGCTCCCTAGGGGGGTGGGCGTGCCCCCCACCCTCGTGGGCCCCTCGTGGCTCCCCTGACCAACTTCCTTCGCCTATATATACTTATGTACCCCGAAAACATCCAGGAGCACCACGAAGCCCTACTTCCACCGCCGCAACCTTCTGTACCCGTGAGATCCCATCTTGGGGCCTTTTTCGGTGCTCCGCTGGAGGGGGAATCGATCACGGAGGGCTTCTACATCAACACCATAACTCTCCGATGAGTTGTGAGTAGTTTACCACAGACCTTCGGGTCCATAGTTATTAGCTAGATGGCCTCTTCTCTCTCTTTGAATCTCAATACAATGTTCTCCTCGATCTTCTTGGAGATCTATTTGATGTAACTCTTTTTGCGGTGTGTTTGTCGAGATCCGATGAATTGTGGGTTTATGATCAAGTTTATCTATGAGAAATATTTGAATCTCCTATGAATTCTTTTATGTATGATTGGTTATCTTTGGAAGTCTCTTCGAATTATCAGTTTGGTTTGGCCTACTACATTGATCTTTCTTGCAATGGGAGAAGTGCTTAGTTTTGGGTTCAATCTTGCGGTGTCCTTTCCTAGTGACAGCAGGGGCAGCAAGGCACGTATTGTATTGTTGCCATCGAGGATAAAAAGATGGGGTTTATATCATATTGCTTGAGTTTATCCCTCTACATCATGTCATCTTGCCTAATGTGTTACTCTGTTCTTATGAACTTAATACTCTAGATGCATGCTGGATAGCGGTCGATGTGTGGAGTAATAGTAGTAGATGCAGGCAGGAGTCGGTCTACTTGTCGTGGACGTGGTGCCTATATACATGATCATGCCTAGATATTATCATAACTATGCACTTTTCTATCAATTGCTCGATAGTAATTTGTTCACGCACCGTAATACTTATGCTATCTTCAGAGAAGCCATTATTTCACCTATGGCCCCCGGGTCTATTTTCCATCATATAAGTTTCCAATCTACTTTATTTTGCAATCTTTACTTTTCAATCTATATCATAAAAATACCAAAAATATTTATCTTATCTTATTATCTCTATCAGATCTCACTTTCGCAAGTGGCTGTGAAGGGATTGACAACCCCTTTATCGTGTTGGTTGCGAGGTTCTTGTTTGTTTGTGTAGGTACGAGGGACTTGCGTGGAGCCTCCTACTGTATTGATACCTTGGTTCTCAAACTGAGGGAAATACTTACGCTACTTTGTTGCATCACCCTTTCCTATTCAAGGGAAAACCAACGCAGTGCTCAAGAGGTAGCGAGAATGGCAGAGTAGAATCTGTAGAGGCCCTCCATTTTAATTGGTCGGAAGGAGCACCATTATCATCTGCCTTGCTAATTTCCTTCCACTTTAATGATTTTGCATTGTCAAGTAAAACCGACAAGAAAAAGCAATAAAATTCACTCTTCAGAACTCGTTCATGCATGATACTGACAATAACTACTCTGATGTAAAGTAAACACATGATACGAGGATGGAATATGTATGAAAAAGAGGACGGCATGGCATATTCACAACTATTTTTGTAAACTAAGCATAAGTAATTTAATCAAATTACAAGCGATACAAGCTAGACACCTTATGCAACATGCAAGACAATATCATACTACCTAGCTAGAGAAAGCACTTGGGATGTCGGTTTCTCCAGAAGACCGCCATCAGTCCCTGCCTTAATTTTTTCCTTCCTATTACTTAATTTTATTGCCTTGTCAAGTAAGACCCACGAGAAAAATGTAAAAAAATCGCTTTTCATAACTCATTGATGCAGGATGCTGACGAGCACTACTCTAATGCAAGGCAACCGCATTATAGGACGATTGAATGTGTAAGAAAAAAGGACAACATTGCATATTCACAGCTATGATGTGTAAAATAAGCAGAAGTCATTTCAAAAAATTAGAAGCAATGAAAACTAGACACCATATGAAAGATGCAACGAATATCACTTTACCAAGTTAAAATTGTCTCACCATAAGTGCCATTTCAACAAATTAGAAGTAGTACAAGCTAGAAAAGAATGCGAGATGTAACCTATATCACACTCCCATGTTAAACGTGTCTTATGATAAGTGATTGTTGCAGGTTACACAACAGTAGTACTTTGATGTAAGAATATGGTGTGATAGACAGATACTATATGTTCTAGAAACATGAACGCATGTCTTATTCACAAGTATAATGTGTGAAGTAAGCAGATGGAATTCAACAAAATTAAAAGCAATACAAGCTAGACATCATACATAACATGCAGCCACATATAACAGTTGTCGGTGCAACAAACATTTATGTTCCTTGCCCTGACTTATACCCAGGCGTCTTGGCATCAAATAACTACACCAGCATGCAACACGAGACCAAGCAGAGAAGCAACTCTTTGAGAGATCAAAGAGTGGATCAAGAAGACCAAGACAAGACAAGGTAGTAGGATGTCACCTTGGGAAAGCCTCCTTTGCCGGGCAGGAGAGCCTGGCCAGGTCGAGGCCGCCCCAAGGACAAGTCCAGGATTTCCCCAGCAGGCTTGCCAGGTCCGCCAAGGGCGGATCTCCCCGCCAAGGTTCCACCGCTCCATCGCTCGACCGCATCACAACTCAAATCACTTATCAGTGCACTGTCGAGCCCTCAAGTGATTAAGTGGCTTCCACTAGGCATGTGGCAACCATTTGGAGGACAGACTACCTTTTTATGACACCCGTCCAGAGGCGTGTTAAGCAGATAAACAAAAGATAATTAAGCGGCACGACAGGCTTGTCGGGCTGCAACCTCAGCATGAAACCTAGCAGTGCATTTAATGCACTT
This sequence comes from Triticum aestivum, assembly GCF_018294505.1. Lineage (NCBI taxonomy): Eukaryota > Viridiplantae > Streptophyta > Magnoliopsida > Poales > Poaceae > Triticum > Triticum aestivum. The sequence continues at coordinate 321,817,048 of NC_057813.1, read as the reverse complement.
TGTCCTAACTGCTAGAGTTAGGTATGATAGCACTGTTAGCTATCTAATCATGAGATAAAGACTATTTTGCCACTGTGGTCACCCCTTAAGCTATAAAAGGCGGTCCAAGGCAACCTAGCAAAGGATCCGGACCCTTTCATACTTGTACGCGTGTAGCTGCTCTCCACGAGGTCACCTTGCCGGGCTTGAGCGTTGCACTGTTCAATGGGTTCCTCCATCAAATCCACCAAAGCAGGAGTAGGGTTTTACGCCTCATGACAGCCTAAACCTGGGTAAAAACCACTAGCTTCACCATCGTCATTTTGCTCCATGGCCTCCGCTCTTTGTGCAATGTGATCTTCCCCTTGTCGAACCACAAGGGGCCAGTGGCCCCATAGGTGATCGTGTTCCTCCACGACATGTTTGGTGCGCCAAGAAGGGGGAGGCGCTTGCGCGAACCCGAGGTTGTGAACAACGTGTTGATCATAATCATTTTCAACCATGGCGCCCAAGAAGAAGACCGGCCCAGCAGCTCATCCTTCCACTTCGAAGGCCCCCTCGCATGTAGGCGCTGACGTCGTAGGCGCTACGGCGGCATTAGGTGAGGCAGGTGCCATAGGTGACACGACCAGCGCGGGCGGCGCTGTCGTTGTGTCCCCTGTGGTCGAGGTTGGAGCGGAAGACGCCAAGGGAGAGCGTCGTCAACAACATCCCGACGGCCATAATCCACAAGGCGCGGATGGTGGGAACGTTCAGTCCCCACCACCCCACCGTGCTAGTGGACGCAACCGTAGTGACAACACCCGCTCTAGCGTGAGTCGTGATCCTCCAATAGCCCCTGCCACGGGTGCGGTTGCTAGAGACACACCATGCCTAGACCAATGCAGACTGCCAAACAGGGTTACCGATCCCTGAGCGCGCTCCACTCGTAACCCAACCGCCTTGGTGACCGGCTCGCGACGGCACGAACGCGGCAATGCTCCTGCTGGTGTTACCAGGAGTCAAGCGACGTCGCAATCTACCTCGTCGTCTATGCCAAGCACCACTTCAAAACCTATGGCGCGGGCCCAACTCCTGCTAAGATTTCCACCAACGGCTGATCAACTGGACGAGTGGAGAGCCACCATTCAGAGTTTGATCGTCTTCGCTGAGGCCGGAAAATCTCAGCACCCGCGTCCGCGAACAACAACAACAACAACAACAACAACAACAACAGCAACAGCAACAGCAACAGCAACACCAACACCAACACCAACACCAACACCAACACCAACAACAGCAACAGCAACAGCAACAACAATAGCAACAGCAACAACAACAGCAACAGCAACAGC
>NC_057813.1:321814871-321815635 GCF_018294505.1 Triticum aestivum | reverse complement strand
AATGATTTTCACGAGCGAAGATAAAATGACTTCTTCAAAACATATGAAATATGAGTTGGGAGTTTCAAAGAATTAAATTCAAAGTTCTTTTGAATTTATTTTCAATTTGGAGTTATTTGAGTTTTATTCAAATTATTTTTCTCCAAAAATTTAAATATATGGAAAATAGGGCAACATGATTCCCTACATCAAAAAATTGGAGAGAAATAAATTTGAATTAATTTTGGTATTTTTAAAATTTTTTCACTAGAGTTTACTAGAGCAGAAGCACTCTTTGCTTTATTTGAATTTGTGTGTATTGTATTTGACTCTAGAAAAATGTTCAGCTTGTAGGAAATCTTTTTCTGAAAATTTTGACATATTATATGCCTATATAATATTTCTATTTCATTTGTTTTTATTTTATTTGTCTGTTTAATAAAAAAACTTCCGCCGACTGGGCCGGCCCAGCTAGCCAGCCAGGCCACGGCCCAGCCAGCCCACGTCGCCCGCGCCGCTCGTCCCCGAGCTCGGGACGAAGTCTCGAGCCGCCACGGCATCGTTGCCGCCGCTGTGTCCGCCCCGGCCACCGTGCCCCCTTCCCCACGCCATCGCCCTCTCCTGCCCTCTATAAAAGGCCACCCCGGGGCCCCTGGGTCCCATTTTCGCCGCCACTACCGCCCCTCGCCGGATCCGCCACCGCCGCCATCGGTTGCCGCCGCCGCCGATGCCAACTGCCGCTGCCGCCGCGCTGCACCACCGCCGCAGCTACCACCCATCTCACC
>NC_057813.1:321803018-321814718 GCF_018294505.1 Triticum aestivum | reverse complement strand
TGCTGCCCCGGCCGGACCCGAGCCGCCACCGCCGTCTCGTTTCGCCGGAGTAACCGCCGTCGCCGGTTCTTCGTCGAAAACCGCTGCTAACCGGTATAAAACCGCCCCGGTCTGATCGGTTTTTCTTTTAGGTTCCATTTTTCTTAAACCCTAGACTAGACCTGTATTTTTTTAGGTTTTAGTAAACAGCGAACGTCCACTGTTTAGATCTTATAAACGAACGTTCGTTATTTAGCCTTTCTAATTTCTGTTTATTTCGGCCAGGGACCCGTCTGTGAATATTTTATTTATAGATTAGTCCCTGTTCTTAAAACAATCACTACTTTTTGTTCGTTAGTCGGAATCCAACGAAACCATCGTTCACTTCTTCGTTATGATCCCCTCTATCCAGATAAACAACTTAAACATGTTTTTGACAATTTAAAAATTGAGTTTGGTTCAGATTAGTATTCAATCTTGTTTCGTCTGTAACTTGAGTTTCGTAACTCCGATTTAGTTGATTCTTTTGCGAAACGAATCTCTTGACATAAACTTCCTGATAAGGCCAAATTCACACAGTTTTGGTACTGTTAGAAATTGTTTTATGCTGCAACAATTATTTGGTTGGTTTTGATGTTTTCCGATTTGTTTTCTTCGTTCTCTCTGATCTTTTGAGTGATTGCTTATGTGTGGTTACTATTGCTTGCTTACGATAGATTGAACGGAGTGAGATGAATAGAACTATCAGGAATTGAGTGCGAATCATCTTCATCAACAGTACAACCAAGTTCACACTTTGATCATATCCCTTTTCATACCCAGTTTTTATGCATTAGATCAATCCTCAAACATTGCATGATTTAGATCTAATTAAATTGTGGGTTTCGGGAAGTAGATTGAGGTAGTACCTATTATCTGTTTTATTATCAAACCCTTGGGAGTTACTTCTACGTTTGCTTATTTTTCCATGCTATGCAAGTAGACGTGGATTGGGTGAGTGATTTTCCATGACAGCTGTGAGATTGATAATTAATGGTTTATTTAAGGTGGCAACATTAATACACATCTGGGTGGATTGAGGTACCTGGTTTCCAGGATTTGCCTGTTTTTCTTCGGACCGCCACCCAGGCTCAAAGGGATCATAAGATTATTCATGCTAGAAACTTCTGTGTGCAGCCACATGCTACTATGGGCTCTAGCATAGTTGACTAAGTCGTGCGAACTCTTACAGTGGTAGACTAGCAGATGTAGGGGATGTAGGTTGGTACGGTCTATCACATCGTAAGGTGCTAGCGCTTCTGAAAGACTATGTCTCGGTCATCCGTTTCTCAAACACCATGTAGTGCGAGAAATCCAACGGAGGCGATCGAGTCTTGTGGGGAAAAGTGCGCAAACCTCTGCAGAGTGTACAAACTAATCATGATTAGCCAAGTCCTCGGTTATGGACATCTTGAGTATCTAGTTCTTGGATTATCATGTTGATCTCATCATGTTACTACAATTAATATTGTTGGGTTTTAATGATGATGTTACTTAATTGGGATTGAGAATGTTGTCAACCATTCTCAATGTTTAACAACCACCATGATAGTAAATAAAATTTTATTCCTTTGAAGTAGGGAAAAATTGGCTTTTCGCAAAAAGATTATAACCATAGAGCCTCCACCAGCCAAATATGCATGTAGTGATAGCCTTTATTCATCATTGCTCTATGGTGTGAATTTGCCAGTACATTCAATGTACTGACCTACATGGCTGCAACGTCTCATGTTGCAGGATGTTACGATGAGTAAGTGATACGTTAGGGTTACGGTTTCTACACTCAACTTTGCCATTGGTGTTGATGGGAATCCACAACCTTGTTACTTCCGCTATTTGGATTTGAGGTAATAGTATTTACGTTACTTTATACATGTGATTTACCTCTGTTATAAATCCTCGAGTACTGTGTGTATCAGCATACCGATCCAGGGATGACACTTAAGCACAGAGATTCGATCCATTCGGGTTGGGTCGCTACAAGATGGTATTAGAGCACATGTTGACTGTAGGATGTGACCCTAGAAACTGGCAAGCCAATAGGAAAGATTTTCTCTACAATTTTCTTTTCAAAAAGGATCTTTTACCTCTCTTCTCTTCTGAGCTTATTCAAATATTCCCTTTTAGAGAGACTATACCCCTTTTCCCCTTTTGACCCCTCGAAGATTCGACTGATGAGGCCACTCCAAGAAGTACAAGATATCGGACAATTAAGACCACGTTGGAATAAAGAGGATTTTTACCGTGCAAACTACAACAGTTGAAGACTCCGAAGACTAGGAGAATTTGAAGGCTTTAAGGAATTTCCAGATTGGTATGACCTAGGAAGACTACTCTGATAGAGCTTGTCAGACTAAGGAAGCTATCAATACCCAAGAATCAAGGTGTATCGGAGAAAGACTAGAGCATGAAGCATTAGAAACCAAAGTTTTGTCAAGAAAACCCCAAGACAGGAGATATCAGTTATGGAATGATAGATCATGGCAGAGACATCGTCATAAACATGGATATCCATGATGCTATCGCTCGCTCATGTTATCATCACCGTGAGGTGTTAAGCATGCAGATGCATGGAAGGATTGGATGATAGAAGGCTGATGGAGCATCTGTCAGCAAAGGATGCAGTTTTAACCTTAGCTGGTGTATCACTAGGATCTGGAGTAATACATCAAGAAGTTTAAGATGGATATGCACGAAGCTATATTTGACAAGGAGGCAATTCGTGAAGCACTCGGAATCAGAAGCTGAAAGTAGCCAAGCTGGAGGAGCTAAACCTCAAGATACCGGAGATTTGTCAGGAACTGAAGGATAGTAGGACCATGGTTCATGCCAAGGATGTTGAAACCCAGAAGTTTGGAATGCAACCCCAGAAATACTAAAGGATGTCATGAGAGACTTCGCGTCAACAGAGATGATTTGGCAAAAGAACTTGAGAAGGACAAACACGATCGGAAGAAGCCATCAAAGACATAAGCAAGACTTGAAGAGTTTGAAGACCTTGAAGATTTATTGACCATTATAAGACCAAACCCCATTATACTTACGTTAGATGCGATGTTTGTGAGCTGTCATTCGTTTGATGTTTTTCTGACAGCCACAAAATAAAATGCCCTTTTCAAAACTATTGTTTGTATTGTGTGTACCCCTCTCTATCTCTCTTGTCTCACCCCAAAACCCTTGGACCCAATAGAGGATGAATGGAGATGAGCTCATATTACCTGGACCGATGAGTCAATTAGAGACGGACCGATGGATTCAGAACATGGAGGATCACATGAAGAATAACCCTATAGCCAGAAAGGATATGGCCCAGCATGCTCTTCAATGCTTTGAAAGAGGTGCTGCTACTTGGTTGTACCAAACCATCAATGGATGGCAAGGAGTAACCACTTGGAATGAATTTAAGTTGACTCTGCTAAAGTCTCGGCTTGTGTCCCAGAAGATGAAGCCTTATGGAAAGGATATGAAGAAGCCGTGTGCATGTAAGATTTGTGGAGAAATAGGACACAACCCTAAAGAACACCAGGATGAATGCCTTAATTGTGAAGGAAGTCACCCAGCTGAAGAATGCCCAACTAGGCAGATTAATTGTTTATTGTGTGAAGGAACTAGCCACTACCCTGCTCAGTGTCACATTTACCCCATGGTACAGGGAACCATCCAGCAAAAGAAAGAAACAATGAAAGGAGCCCTCAAGGAAACTTTAGAAGAACCTGTGATGAAGGAAGATGTCGAGGACACACACAAGGGAAACAAAATTAAAGCATGCATTAAGTCATGCTATTCATGTGGAGAAGAAGGACACATCTCCCAAGATTGTCCGAATGGAGATCTAGTAGAATTTCCGACAAAGGAAGTAGAGTATAACCCATAGGAAATAGAAGCCCTGATTGGAACAGAAAAGTCCAGGAAGAGAAATAGATTGGATTCCAGGAAGGACCTGAGTCACATCACTTGTTTCAGGTGCAAGGAGTTAGGGCACTACTCCAGCAGTTGCCCAAAAAGGAAGCCGAGGACCCAAGGAGGCTATGTAATCACAAGGAAACTTCAAGACTTGTCGGAAGTAATATGTTTTCGTTGAAATGAAGAAGGGCAATTTGCAAGAGATTGTCCCAAGGAGAAGGAGACTTGTGCTAAATAGTTGAGTTAGCAACAAAAGAAATGTAGTAGTAGTAGTAGTAGTGGGAACAATTCTTTTATATTGAGGTGTTGAGTTGAGGCATGTAATGTAAATACAGGAGATTGTAGTAATTGGAGAATCAATAAAGTTATCATCGTTGGTACTGATTTGGATTTTATGAGTTGTTACTCTATGAACAAAGATCTTGACCATTTTCGAGGATATGAGAAATAAGGTCTATGGATGAGATTAGAGCATTTTAAGGGTGGTAGTACCTTGTGAGGAGATTTGACCCCTGGAAAGGGTAATGATATTCCACAGAGTGGATTTCGGACTAAACAAGTACGAGTTTTGTCGTGATATGTGGGATATCCCAAGAGTATGAAGGGATGAAGTACGGTTGGATATAAAGGAGGTATGATGTTGGAAGTATGGGGCAATTGTATCTCCAGGATGAGTTTGAGTAATCACTTCTTAGTTGTGTACCAGTAGAAGGAAGGAAGACAGTACCATTGGATGGATTTATGAATGCTAGGAAGTTGGATGTTTGTATAATGATCAGTTGCCTCGAGGATGAGTTCAAGGTTTACAAGTGATGAGATGGGCCATAACCCACAGGCCCCAGGACCTGCCAAGAAGCAAGCACACTCTTGCTGAAGGAAAAACCCTGGAAGAGGATATGCCTTTATCAACCAACGATTTTATAGGAGCAACGCAAAACCTGAGAGTTGTGAGGAAAATGATAGATGTTTGTTTGGCTTGCAGAATCAATGGATTTATCCGAACTTGGTTCGTCGACAAGAGAAATTCTGCAATGCTTGTGAGGTTGACCGAGTGTTAGCATGCGAGATTCGCTAAACCATATACAAGATAATGATTCGGGTGCGGGATGGATTGATCACCATACCGACTTACTCTTATTATTCGCCTTACTATGTGGGATGGTAAATCTGAGTGCCTTACCCATAGTAGACAGACGACGATCAAAACCTTGTTTAAACCTTAGAATTGTATAAGTACGTTTCCTTGTACATGGCAGTTGTTGCCAATATTAGGATATACGATGAGGTTCAACCCAGACCCATTTCCTGCAGGAGCAACCATAAACTGTTGACGACCATGAGATATCGATAGTTGTTTAGTATTGGCGCCAGACCCGTCAGCTATGAATACCCAGTCCCAGAAGAAACGTACCAAGATGAAAGGATAAAAGAATTGAGGAAAAGGTTAAGCCACTACCCGAAGATCCCAGAGAAGGAATTTTTCCCGAGATTTGAGAAGACCGACACTGTCAGGAATAAGGATGGAGTATATGAGTTTTGATGGAACCGTAACAATGCTTCTAAGGGTGGTAGCACCCGAGACCCCCTGTGACGATCGATGGATTTTGAGAAGACCTCGACCCTAACCTATTTCTTGCTAGCCTCTCTGAATCTCGAGGACGAGATTTATTTTAAGGGTGGTAGGTTTGTAACATCCCAAAATTCTAAATTTTGGAATGTTATAAACAAATAGATAGTTTTGATTGATTGTTTGATTGCTTGTGTGAAATTGAGTGATTTTGAAACTTTTTGAAAGTTAAATGAGAGGGAATAAAAGGACTTTCCCAAACTTTCATTTTGCATTTTGATCTTCATGAATTCAAATTCTTTTCACCACAAAACCCTGGAGAGAAGACGACATGACTTCTTCCATTTATTTAAATGACAAGGGGTGTTGAAAATAATTGAATTTCATTTGGAAAATATTTCCAACCCAGGAACTTTATGCAACTCAATGATTTTCACGTGCGAAGATAAAATGACTTCTTCAAAACATATGAAATATGAGTTGGGAGTTTCAAAGAATTAAATTCAAAGTTCTTTTGAATTTATTTTCAATTTGGAGTTATTCGAGTTTTATTCAAATTATTTTTCTCCAAAAATTTAAATATATGGAAAATAGGGCAACATGATTCCCTACATCAGAAAATTGGAGAGAAATAAATTTGAATTAATTTTAGTATTTTTAAAATGATTTTTACTGGATTTTACTAGAGCAGAAGCACTCTTTGCTTTATTTGAATTTGTGTGTATTGTATTTGACTCTAGAAAAATGTTCAGCTTGTAGGAAATCTTTTTTTGAAAATTTTGACATATTATATGCGTATATAATATTTCTATTTCGTTTGTTTTTATTTTGTTTGTCTGTTTAATAAAAAAACTTCCGCCAACTGGGCCGGCCCAGCTAGCCAGCCAGGCCACGGCCCAGCCAGCCCACGTCGCCCACGCCGCTTGTTCCCGAGCTCGGGACGAAGTCCCGAGCTGCCACGGCATCGTCGCCGCCGCCGTGTCCGCCCCGGCCTCCGTGCCCCCTTCCCCACGCCACCGTCCTCTCCTGCCCTCTTTAAAAGGCCACCCCGGGGCCCCTGGGTCCCGTTTTCGCCGCCACCGCCGCCCCTCGCCGGATTCGCCGCCGCCGCCATCGGTTGCCGCCGCCGCCGATGCCAACTGCCACCGCCACCGTGTTGCACCACCGCCGCAGCCACCACCCATCTCACCGTCGTCCCGCACCGCATCCCCCCCGTTCACTCCGCCGAGCCAGAGGGCCAACGGAGCTGCCGCCCCGGCCGGACCCGAGCCGCCGCCGCCATCTCGTTTCGCCGGAGTAACCACCGTCGCTGGTTCTTCGTCGAAAACCACTGCCAACCGGTATAAAACCGCCCCGGTCTGATCGGTTTTTCTTTTAGGTTCGGTTTTTCTTAAACCCTAGACTAGATCTGTTTTTTTTAGGTTTTAGTAAACAGCGAACGTCCACTATTTAGATCTTATAAACGAACATTCACTATTTAGCCTTTCTGATTTCTGTTTATTTCGGCCAGGGACCCGTCTGTGAATATTTTATTTACAGATTAGTCCCTGTTCTTAAAACAATCACTACTTTTTGTTCATTAGTCGGAATCCAACGAAACCAGCGCTCACTTCTTCGTTATGATCCCCTCTATCCAGATAAACAACTTAAACATGTTTTTGACAATTTAAAAATTGAGTTTAGTCCAGTTTATTATTCAATCTTGTTTCGTTTGTAACTTGAGTTTCGTAACTCCGATTTAGTTGATTCTTTTGCAAAACGAAGCTCTTGACATAAACTTTCTGATAAGGCCAAATTCACATAGTTTTGGTACTGTTAGAAATTGTTTTATGCTGTAAGAGTTATTTGGCTGGTTTTGATGTTTTCCGATTTGTTTTCTTCGTTCTCTCTGATCTTTTGAGTGATTGCTTATGTGTGGTTACTATTGCTTGCTTACGATAGATTGAACGGAGTGAGACGAATAGAACTATCAGGAATTGAGTGCGAATCATCTTCATCAACAGTACAGGCAAGTTCACACTTTGATCATATCCCTTTTCATACCCAGTTTTTATGCATTAGATCAATCCTCAAACATTGCATGATTTGGATCTAATTAAATTGTGGGTTTCGGGAAGTAGATTGAGGTAGTACCTATTACCTGTTTTATTATCAAACCCTTGGGAGTTACTTCTACGTTTGCTTATTTTGCCATGCTATACAAGTAGATGTGGATTGGATGAGTGATTTTCCATGACAGATGTGAGATTGTTAATTAATGGTTTGTTTAAGGTGGCAACATTAATACACATCTGGGTGGATTGAGGTACCTGGTTTCCAGGATTTGCCTGTTTTTCTTCGGACCGCCACCCAGGCTCAAAGGGATCATAAGATTATTCATGCTAGAAACTTCCGTGTGCAGCCACATGCTACTATGGGCTCTAGCATAGCTGACTAAGTCGTGCGAACTCTTACAGTGGTAGACTAGCAGCTGTAGGGGATGTAGGTTGGTACGGTCTATCACATCGTAAGGTGCTAGCGCTTCTGAAAGACTATGTCTCGGTCATCCGTTTCTCAAACACCGTGTAGTGCGAGAAATCCAACGTAGGTGATTGAGTCTTGTGGGGAAAAGTGCGCAAACCTCTGCAAAGTGTACAAACTAATCATGATTAGCCGTGTCCTCGGTTATGGACATCTTGAGTATCTAGTTCTTGGATTATCATGTTGATCTCATCATGTTACTACAATTAATATTGTTGGGTTTTAATGATGATGTTACTTAATTGGGATTGAGAATGCTGTCAACCATTCTCAATGTTTAACAACCACCATGATAGTAAATAAAATTTTATTCCTTTGAAGTAGGGAAAAATTGGCTTTTCGCAAAAAGATTATAACCATAGAGCCTCCACCAGCCAAATATGCATGTAGTGATAGCCTTTATTCATCATTGCTCTATGGTGTGGATTTGCCAGTACATTCAATGTACTGACCTACATGGCTGCAACGTCTCATGTTGCAGGATCTTACGACGAGTAAGTGATACGTTAGGGTTATGGTTTCTACACTCAACTTTGCCGTTGGTGTTGATGGGAATCCACAACCTTGTTACTTCCACTATTTGGATTTGAGGTAATAGTATTTACGTTACTTTATACATGTGATTTACCTCTGTTATAAATCCTTGAGTACTGTGTGTGTCAGCATAGCGATCCAGGGATGACACTTAAGCACAGAGATTCGATCCATTCGGGTCGGGTCGCTACAAGGTACTTACCTTTTGAGGTTGGGTGCCCTGCCTTCACTCGCGAGCTGCGCAAGTCCGCTGGCCTTCTTCCCACGTACGTCTTCAAGACTGAGTTGCCAGCAAAGTACAATGGAAAGCTGAACCCGGTAGAGTTCTTGAGCATTTATACAATTCCTCTTCAAGCCGCTGGAGGTAGGGATGAGAAGGTGTTCGCCAACTACTTCCCTTTAGCGCTCAAGCCAAATGTGAGGTCATAGCTGATGCACCTGCCCGAGAATTCCATTTCATCATGGGCTGACTTGTGCAATGGATTTTTTGGCACCTTCACGGGCCACCATCAAGAACCTGGATGACACAGTGGTTTGTAAATCCTTGCACGGAAGGAAGGGGAGAGTTGTAGAAGTATATGCAGAGGTTTAGCCGGGTACACAAGAACATTCCAGAGATCCACCTAGCAGCTGTAATTGTTGCGTTCCAGTCGAACATGTGAAATAGAAGGATACGTTCCAAAATGAACGTCTGGTTGCCCAAGACTGTAAATGAGTTATACACCTTGGCAGATAAGTGCCCCATATGGAGGAAGGAAGGCGACTCCCCAGGGAGGAGGACGACGTCGAGGTTGATTCCGAGGATGACGACAAGTCCACCAACCCGAAGGGGAAGAACTGGAAGCGCAATAAAAAGCGCAAGGAAAAGTCAGTGCTGGCTATTGAAGATTCTAGCAACCCTAGTACCGGCAAAAAGGCCAAAACCGAAGCCCCTGGTGTCGGTGTCAAAACCGGTGGATCTCGGGTAGGGGGTCTTGAACTGTGCGTCTGAGGCTAATGGTAACAGGAGGCGGGGACACAATGTTTACCCAGGTTCGGGCCCTCTCGATGGAGGTAATACCCTACTTCCTGCTTGATTGATCTTGATGATATGAGTATTACAAGAGTTGATCTTCCACGAGATCGTAGAGGCTAAACCCTAGAAGCTAGCCTATGATTCTGATTGTCGTTGTCCTACGGACTAAACCCTCCGGTTTATATAGACACCGGAGGGGGCTAGGGTTACACATAGTCAGTTACAGAGAAGGAGATCTACATATCCGAATTGCCAAACTTGCCCTCCATGCAAAGGAGAGTCCCACCGGGACATGGGACGAAGTCTTCAATCTTGTATCTTCATAGTCAAACAGTCCGGCACAAGTACATAGTCCGGCTGTCCGAGGACCCCTTAATACAGGACTCCCTCAGTAGCCCCTGAACCAGGCTTCAATGACGATGAGTCCGGCGCGCAGATTGTCTTCGGCATTGCAAGGCGGGTTCCTTCTCCTAATACTCCATAGAAGATTTTGAACACAAGGATCGTGTCCGGCTCTGCAAAAAAAATTCCACATACCACCGTAGAGAGTACAATATTCCACAAATCTAATCTGCTGACAACTTTTCATAGCGTGACATCACGCCATGACCCGGTCATTATTCGAACCATTTTTCTCAACCAGCTGTTGCACATATTGTGAGGCGGTTTCCTTGGCACGTCTTGTCGAAGTAGAGATCGTGTCCCCTTATCACGGGATTCTCATCAATACAGGTGTGGGTAACCCAACCGCGCCATCAACACGATGCTTGGGGAATAAGCGAGTTTACGGGGCGAGTGGGGAGGTGCATGGTTTCTACCGCCTTTATAAAGAGATAAGGATCCACCTTTCTCCACCCACACCTTCTTCTTCCTCTGCTCATCCATTCCCCCTCGCTCGAGCTCTAGCTCCCAAGCTTTCTCCTTCTCCGCAAAGTCATTCCAAGCATGTCCGGAGCGGGAGGCAAGTGGATGGCCTCCTCCATTAAGGCGGAGGACATCACGAAGCTTCAGGAAGCCGGATACCTGGCCGCAGACATCGCGCACCGGTTCCCTACCGAAGGGCAGATCATTCCTACCATGAAGCCTCAGGAGAGGGTAGTGTTTCTCTCTCACTTTGTCCGCGGACTGGGATTCCCCCTCCACCCATTTGTCCGCGGGCTCATGTTTTACTACGGGCTGGACTTCCATGATCTGGCCCCCAATTTCATCCTCAACATATCGGCATTTATCGTCGTGTGCGAGGCCTTCCTCTGCATTACGCCCCACTTTGGCCTATGGCTGAAGACCTTCAACGTGAAGCCGAAGGTGGTGGTCGGCCAGCAAGTGGAGTGCCGCCACCATGGTGGGCAAGATGCCCAATGTCACTTGGCCCGAAGGCTCCTTTGTGGAGACCGTGAAGGGGTGATAATCGGGGTGGTTCTACATCATCGAGACACGCGACACCAACTGGGCAGCGGCCCCCGAATTACGATCCGGCATCCCCATGCGGCTCACCTCCTGGAAAGAGAAGGGCTTAGCCTGGGGCTCGTCGGTGGAGCTGACCGGACTGCAAACCTGCGTCAAAAATATGATAAGCAAGAAAATCAAGCTTGTCAACGTGGTCCAGGTCATGCTCTTCCACCGGATCCTTCCGTGTTAGAGACGGGCTTTCAATATGTGGGAGTTCGACCCAGCCGAACACCAGACGCTGCGAGAGCTCTTCGACATGACGCACGAAGATGTCTGGAAGGTGCTGTTCAAGGCCGCCGAGGTACCACCACCCATAGTCGAAGATCGCGGACTCAGTGCAAAGCGCCCCGCCAACCCGGTGAGTTTTTATATTTTGCAAGATGTGCCTTTTACTAGCACACCCGCGGGAGGAATCTGAACCTCCATGCCAATCTGACATGACTGGGTAGCGATAGCGGAGTGGATTGACTGTCCAGCTCCATTACCCGAAGATCCAGCATCGCCTATCTTAACGAAGATGTTGTTTCCGGCGCCCTACGAGGTGCCGGAGAAGAAGGCCAAGAAGAAGGTCGTGGGGACCAGGAAAGTTCTCCGGTGCAAGGTTGTATCAGACTCATCGTCCAAAGACACCAAAGCATGCTCCTCCAACGAAAATGAGGATGAGTAAGAGGAAATCCCTCCCTCCCCCCCCCCC
>NC_057813.1:321470846-321471325 GCF_018294505.1 Triticum aestivum | reverse complement strand
GCAGGCATAGCAAGGTAGGAACAACACATACATATGGCTCAATCAACTCCTACACATGCTAGTGGGTTTCATCTAGTTACTGTGGCAATGACAGGTCATGCAGAGGAAATGGGTTCAACTACCGTAGCACACAGCAGTTTGAAACGCGTTGTCTTAATGCAGTAAAGGAGAGCAGGAGCGAGAGCATGGGATTGTATCGATATGATCAAATGGTTGGTTGCTTGCCTGATGGTTCGATGCACTGATACGGTTCTTCGTTAGGGTAATCACGGTACTCCTCGGAGGCAGAACCTGTCGCAAAGGACATCGATACGCAAACATCACCAAACAATGTGCAACAATATGATGCATGCATGAGACATGGCAAGATGAGTGTGTTGGGCTAATGCAACTAAAACCAGAAGGGTTTGAACAAATTTGAATCAAAGATTCAAATTTCAAACTCAAACATGGCCTCTTTAAGTGCCTTTTCTTGTTCT
>NC_057813.1:321453954-321470579 GCF_018294505.1 Triticum aestivum | reverse complement strand
TGGTGAGTGCGATGGACAAGGCGAGGTGGCCGGAGGATGGCCGGGAGCACGTCGGCGAAGAGGTCCGCGACGGCGCGTGCGGGTGAGCTTAGTGTGCTCGCTGTGGTGCACGAGAGAGAGAAAGAGAGGAAGGGGAAGTTAGCCCAGCTCACTGCGGTCTTGATGGAAAGGACGGCGTGGTCGGGGACGAGCTGCTGCGGCGGCGACGGCGAAGGGGATCTCCGGCGATGGCGGTTCGGGCGAGGTTGGTGCGGCGGCTTCGAGGCACGCGAGCGCTCGGGGCTCGGCTAGCTCGAAGAAGTAGAGGACGGCGGAGCTTCTGGACACGGTGGCGCGGCGTGGAGACGACGGGGAGCACAGCTACGGCGGCGGTGCGGCGACGGTGGCGTCGGCCATGGCGTGGGAGCGCGAGGGAGAGGAACTGGGGGCGAATGGAGGTGTCCAGGGGGGTCGGGGCGCGACATGGAGCTCGTCCAGGCCATCAGGGCGGCGAGAGGGGGAAGCAGGGCGGCGTGCAGCTGCGTGGCGAGCTGCGGTGCCGCCGCCGAGCACCTTGGCTGCCTGCCTGGCAAGCCAAGCAGCTCGCTGGAGCGGTGGCCGGGCTGGGCCGGCCAGGTGGGCTGGCTGGTGGGCCTGTGGTGGCGCCAGGTAAGTTTTCCCTTTTCCTTTCTGTTTCTGTTTTTTTTTATTTCTGCAACTTTGTTGAATTAAATAAAATACTTAGTCAACTCCTAAAATCACCAAATTACTCCTGGTCCATAGTTGGATTATTTCCAACATGGAACATTTTAGTTTGGAGATATTTGAACATTTAAATATTTTATATAATTTTAAATGCCCAAATTCAAATATTTATGATTTAATTCAAAAACCCTAAGATGGCCTAGGAAAATGTGCACCACTTTTGGCAGAGGTTCTGAACCAAGACAAAAATGATGGGCATTTTAGAAGGGCATTTCAGGTTCATTGAAAAGTTTTTTTTTAGTAACCCTAGTTGGTTTCAGAGGGGACTGGGGGTTCTGTCATCCCCATTTCAAGTTTCTGATGAAAAAGTAGGCATGATGCAACACTCTAATGCATGGCTAACTAGGATGTGACAACTCACCCCCACTCAAAAGAATCTCGTCCCGAGATTTGGGTTCCTCCGGAAGAAGGTGGGATATTCAAGTCGAAGACGATCCTCCCTTTCCCAAGTTGCTTCATCCTCAGAATGGTGCGACCATTGAACTTTGAGAAACTTGATATTATGACGTCGGGTGGTACGTTCGGCTTGATCGAGGATACGAATGGGGTACTCTCGATATGTAAGATTATCTTGGAGATCAAGTGTTTCGTGGTCCACTCCACGGATAGGATCCGAGAAGCAACGCCTGAGTTGAGAAACGTGGAAGACATCGTGGACCCTGGAGAGGTGCGGAGGTAGTTCCAATTGGTAGGAAACTTCCCCTCGTTTGGCGAGAATGCGAAACGGTCCAATGTAACGAGGAGCCAATTTGCCTTTGATACCGAAACGATGGGTTCCCTTCAGAGGGGTGACCCGAAGATAAGCCTTCTCGTCAACCTTGAAAGTCATAGCCTTATGTTTTCGGTCATATTGACTCTTTTGACGAGATTGAGCTGTTTTCAACTTTTCACGAACGATACAAACTTGTTCTTATGCTTCCTGAATCATATCCGGGCCAAAGAATTGTCTTTCCCCGGTCTCTGACCAGTTAAGGGGTGTTCGACACCGTCGTCCATAGAGAACTTCGAAAGGGGCTTTACCCAAGCTAGATTGATAGCTGTTGTTGTAAGCGAATTCGGCAAATGGAAGGCACTTCTCCCAGTCCATTCTGAATGAGATAACAGAGGCTCGAAGCATGTCTTCTAGAATCTGATTGACGCGTTCTACTTGACCACTCGACTGAGGGTGGAAAGCGGTGCTAAAAGAGAGACGGGTTCCCATAGCATTTTGGAAGCTTTCCCAAAATCGAGAGGTGAAAAGACTTCCTCGATCCGAGTTAATTTCCAAAGGAACACCATGGAGAGACACTATTCGGGAGATGTACAAATCTGCCAGCTGACTAGCGGTTATACTCTCACGAACAGGCAAGAAATGAGCTACTTTGGAAAGACGATCGACCACGACGAAAATAGCATTATTCCCTCTCTTGGTCCTGGGAAAACCGGTAATGAAATCCATACCAATTTTATCCCATTTCCATTCAGGAATAGCTAAGGGTTGAAGGGTGCCAGCAGGCCGTTGGTGCTCTGCTTTTACACGACGACAGACGTCGCAATTAGCAATAAACTGAGCAATTTCTCTCTTCATCCTAGTCCACCAGAACCTCTGGCGTAGGTCCTGATACATCTTAGTACTACCGGGATGAATGGTGAGAGGAGATTCATGAGCTTCCTTAAGGATCAATTGCCGTAGATGCTGGTTCTTGGGAACCACTAGACGGTTCTCAAAGTACACAACACCATGATCATTTGTGGAGAAACAACTAGCACCTCCGCTAGCAATGTTCTCTTTGATTTTAGATATTCCCTTATCTCGCCTTTGGGCAGCGATGATTTGATCAGTAAGAGTAGGTTTTGCTACCAAGGTGGAAAGAAAACCTTGAGGTACAATGTGAAGGTTAAGCTTCCGAAATTCCTCATGGAGGAGCGGTTGACTTTGTTGTAACATCAGGTTGTTACAATAAGATTTACGACTTAGCGCATCAGCCATGACGTTGGCTTTCCCTGGGGTTTAAGTTATTCCTAAGTCGAAGTCTGTGATCAATTCAACCCAACGTCTCTGCCGGAGATTCAAATCCGGTTGGGTGAAAATATACTTCAGACTTTGGTGATCAGTGAATATTTCGCAACGATTACCGAGGAGGTAATGTCGCCAGGTCTTAAGTGCATAGACTACGGCTGCAAGCTCTAGATCATGAGTACGATAATTCTCCTCATGTGGGTGCAATTGCCGTGAAGCGTAAGCAATTACGTGTCGATCTTGCATAAGAATGCAACCTAGTCCTTGTCGCGAGGCGTCGCAGTAGATAACAAAGTACTTGGAAAAGTCTGGCGGTACCAGTACGGGAGCAGAGGTCAGGCGTCTTTTTAGTTCCTGAAAGCTGTGCTCACATTGTGGAGGCCATTCGAACTTCTTATCTTTCTTGAGGAGTGCGGTTAGGGGTTTAGCAACTTTGGAGAAGTTCTCGACAAAGCGACGACAATAGCTCGCTAAGCCTAGAAAACTCCGAACTTGCTTGACCGATTCAGGTGGAGTCCAATTAAGGACGGCTTGAACTCGCTCAGGATTAACAGCAATACCGTTACCAGATATTACATGACCTAGATAGGTCACTTCTGACAACCAGAATTCACATTTAGAAAATTTGGCATAAAGGCGATGCTCTCGAAGTTTCTTCAACACTAGCCTTAGATGTTCGGCATGTTCTTCCTCGTTCTTGGAGTAGATGAGTATATCATCGAGATAAACTACGACGAATTTGTCCAGATACTCCATGAAGATTGAGTTCATTAACCGAGAAAAGGTGGCTGGAGCGTTGGTTAAACCGAAGGACATGACGGTGTACTCGTATTGGCCATAACGAGTAACAAAGGCCGTTTTAGGAATGTCCCCGTTTCTGATTTTGATTTGATGGTAGCCCAACCTCAAATCCATCTTGGAGAAGACTGAGGATCCAGCGAGCTGATCATACAGATCGTTGATCCTGGGAAGTGGATATTTGTTCTTGATTGTGACCAAATTGACAGGTCGGTAGTCTACAACCATCCGGTCCGTACCATCCTTCTTCTTGACGAATAGGACGGGGCAAGCCCACGGAGATGAACTAGGGCGGATGAAACCCTTTTTCAAGGATTCATCGAGTTGTTTCTTAAGCTCGGCTAGTTCTAGGGGTGCCATCTTATAAGGTCTTCTAGCAATCGGAACGGTTCCGGGGATGAGGTCGATTACGAACTCAACATCCCTGTCAGGTGGAACACCTGGCAATTCCTCTGGAAAAACATCCGGGAAGTCACGGACTACCGGAATGTCCTCAAGGTCTGGCAAAGGGCTGGCGTTAAGAGAATATAATTGTCGCTTGGCTATTCGGGTCAAGACATTGACTATCTTCCCCGAAGGATGGGTGAGTTGAACAGTCCTAGAGAAGCAATCAATTTGGGCATGATGAGCTGACATCCAGTCCATACCCAGAATGATATTAATATCTGAAGATTTAAGGGCTATCAAAGATGCGAGAAAAACAAGTCTGTCGACTTGGATTTCATTTCCATGGCTTACTCTAGAAGTTTGCCATTTGGATCCCGGAGTTTGAATTACCATAGAGGTTGGCATGTCACAGAATGCAACGTTATGCAAACGAGCATAATTTTCGGATATAAAAGAATGAGAGGCTCCTGTATCGAAAAGAACAGATGCCGGGTGGCAATTAACAAGGAGCGTACCAAGAACGACGTTGGGATCCTCTTGAGCTTCTTCGGCAGAGATACAGTTGACATGGCCACGTGAAGCGGTGACCGGTTTAGCATGAAACCCTTTCCCTGTCGGCTTGCCACGGCCAACAGCTTTAGCAGATTGATTGGGGTTGGTCTGGGGACACTCACGCATATAGTGACCAGATTCCCCACACTTGAAACAAGTCACGGAACTGGTACGTGGAGGAGCATTGTTAGATGGACCCCCATAGGGCTTGGTCGGTGCAGACTGTTGAACAGGGCGAGGCGCCTGGAAAGATGGCCTCGGTGTGAACCTGGGTGGCAGGGCGGTGTTGGGTACCCACACGCGGCGCTTCTGGGGACCAACACCGGATGAGGAACCCATATCACGGCCATGCTTGCGTGTTGCGTCGTAGTCAGTCTGACCAGTTTCAGCACTGATGGCTTTGTTGACAAGTTTCTGAAAAGATGTGCACTCATGCAGCCGGAGGTCGCGGCGAAGCTCAGGACTAAGTCCCTTACGGAACCTTGCTTGCTTCTTGGCGTCAGTAGAAACTTCCTCGGTTGCATATCGTGCGAGATTACCAAACTCCCTGCTATAAACATCCACAGGAAGTCGGCCTTGGGTGAAATTGCAGAATTCCTCACGTTTACGGTCCATGAGACCCTCCGGAATGTGATGTTCACGGAAAGCCTCGCTGAACTCAGCCCAAGTAGTGACGTGGTCTGCTGGGCGCATAGCTCCATAATTCTCCCACCATAGACTGGCGGGGCCTTCAAGATGATATGTAGAAAAGGTGACCTTGTCAGCCTCCGCTACCAGCGCGGAACGCAGTTTGTGAGAGATACTGCGAAGCCAGTCATCAGCGTCGAGAGGCTCGACGGAGTGGTGGAACGTGGGTGGATGTAATTTGATAAAATCACTGAGTGACACCACGTTAGTCCTCTGATGGTGTGCTGTGTTCTGTTCAATACGCTCCAACAAACGGTTGGTCTCCCGCTTGTTTCTCTCAGCTTCCATCATAACCTCGGCTAGTGAAGGAGGATGAGGCAGATTTGCATCCCTGACTTCACTGCCTTCGGCCTGCTCTTGAGGAGCAGGGTTAGTGCGCGTGTTGACCATCCTAGGTAAACAAGACAATGAGTTAGTCAGGATGATAAATTCCGACATAGGATACATAATGTAAGGAATAACTCGGAATGCAAGATGATCATCCGTATGACATGGTAGATACAGAAACTGCTTCTTTTATTCCATCGTCATACACACCATACAGGGTTTAGTACAAGACCAAACAAAGTACTAATACGGTGAAAAGAGGATTACATCTCATCGGAGGCACCCCAAGCTCCTATACATTATTTTTCTACACCTCCGGAAGGAGTACAAACTAGGTCATATCCCACGAGTCACGCGGGACGATAGATGACACAGCTAGTGCGAACTAGTGATACAACCACTAACTCAGACCGATCCGTAGTAGTCCTCGTAGAAGTCACCTCCATAGCCTGGAAGTTCAACATGATCATCCGGAAACAGACGGTCTCGCGGAGCTTGTGGACCATAGGGGCTAGGATGAGGCCTTGGACCAACAAACGGTGGCCTGCGGGGACCGCGAGGTGGGGTGACGCCTCCTACATCACGCCAAACCATCACGTCCGGCAGAGCAGATCTCACAGGATAGAGATCGCGCATATCTAAATATCCAGCTTGCACCGCCGGTGCGAACCGAGTCAAAGTGGCCCAGTGGTCAGCACGGGTATTGAAGAGCTCTAACCTTAAGGCCCGATTTTCACGGTCCTTATCCTCGAGCATCTCAGCAGTGGTGCGAGTCCGTGAATCCTCCTGAGTGGGGTCAGCATAAATAGCCTGGAGATACCCTTGTGCTCCCGGAAGTGATCCTGGCATATACCGGAAATCAGAGTCCCGAAATAAACCAAATCTGACTCGCATAATGGTCATCATAGAGTAGGCGGCGTCCTGCACAGCCATCTCAATAGTAACCCCGAGTCCATAGGAGCAGTGAAGAGGCTCGGTGGATCCAGGATAAGATGGAAATATCCTGACAGTGCAGAGATACTGGCTTTGATTGAAGTCCCGAAATTGCTCTTCGACCGTGTACTCAGGATACCAGCGGTATCCAGTCTCAGTCATTACCCTGACCAACTTAGCAGTATGGCCGGGTACATCTAGGCATCGAGTCAGGCGAACCACTTGATTGAGGTCGCGAGTGGCCATCTGAAAGCACAATCATAATGCAAAGGCATTAGAGCTTCTAGCAAAATTTCGGCAGCATAACAGCTGTAAATGCTCAAAAAGGATTTTGAGACATTTGACAAAGGATTTCGTACACACTCAACATCATCATATCAAAGTTCTGAAACCATTCTAGCAACATAATGTGGTAGTAGAACTGAACTAGGCTTGAATCCATCAACTTATAAGGTACTACTGATTAGTAACTCGTGATCCTGATAGAGAGAATAGATCCTAATTCCTTAACCCCCGGTGGAAGAATGGACTGACTCAGATCAGAAGGTCATAAGATAAAGGAGTAAAAAGAGCCTTACGTTCCAACCCACAAACAATTCCCCTACATATAACTAAAGAATTTCTAGACTCAACATCGACCAGTTTGGCTTGGAGAACCTACAGGCAGTCCGGCTCTGATACCAACGCTGTCAGGACCCCAACTCGATGTCACATTGATCTAGCCGGTAACACCTCATATCACTTTGCGGCCTCACGCACGGTATTCCCACGGGTGTCGCCTTACCTTTGCCCAGGACCGTTTGCGCCTTTTGGCTCACGTATATGATAGTGTCGCTAGCATCCATATGATAAAGAGCCCGGGTTGACATGACTAGTCGTAAACCCAAAGTGGCACAGACTTACAGGGACAGGCATCCATGACCCAGCTCCGAACGTGTCGGTCATCAGCAAATGGGTCCGGGCTGTAGCACTGGGCTAGCAGGACTCCGGTAAACCGGGCTGTAGCGGGCTAACAGGACTCTGGTACTCAAAGCGTGACATTTCCCCGAAGGGACAGACACAGGAACGAAGAAGGACACATGCCGGCCAGCCTAAGTGTTCCAGAGCAGTAGCAAGCTACCATGGCTCAGCGGTAACACTAGGAGGCATTTCCCGGTAAGAGAGGCTACTAAAGATAAACAACTAGATAGTCAGATCCCACACATACCAAGCATTTCAATCATACACACAATATGCTCGATATGTGTAAATACAACGAAGCATCACAACATGACTCTACGACACAAGTACTTTATTTAAGGCTCAGGGAGCCATACATATCATACACAAAGGTACGGGTCTCACGACCCAACATACAAGTCATACAGTCATACAAACCAGCAGCGGAAGTACATTGTCTGAGTACAGGCAACTAGTAAAATAAAGGAGGCTTGGAAAGCCTAGCTATACTACGTGGTCCATCACAAGCTCAGGGTCACCACCTGGGTCTTTAGCCTACTCGTTGATGTCAACGTCTACATAGAACCCATCAGAAGGGGTTGCAGCGTCTTCTGTAAAAATGTAGATTATAGCAACATGAGTACAAAGGTACTCAGCAAGACTTACATCAGATCCTACATACATGCATAGTATCAAGAAGGGTTGGTGGAGTTATTGCAGCAAGCCAGCTTTGACTCTTGGCTAGACTATCCTACGATACTCCAGCTTGAAATGGTTTTGCGCACACGAGTCCACTACTCACCACTTCAATACACTACCGAGGATCCACCTCCGTCTTCCTACGGAGGAGCCATCCTCGGCACTCACACTTATCTTGAGGCTTTTAGTAGTTTCCATTTACTTGTCTATGAACTGTATAGGCAACCAAGTAGTCCTTTACCGCGGACGCGGCTATTCGAATAGATTATGATAACCCTGCAGGGGTGTACTTCTTCATACATGTTTCCACCACTTAGCGTCTGCACACGACATGTGCTCGGCAGACTTAAAGCGAAAGCCGACGTGGGTGTAGACCACGACATACCTAAACACTTAAGCCTCTAGTCCTGGTTTATCGCCTATTCAGGTTCCATCCGCAGGGAGTCCGGCCGAGGTTTCCCATACGGCCCCGAACGATGTGAACAGGGTTCCCGAGATACCTAACGGGTATTCGGTACACCGTGCCACGTACCTACCGCATCACAGCCCACCCCTACGGTCAGCGCTGTCCACGGCCTCCAGTAGGCTACAAACACCAGAAACTACGTGCAACTCCTGGACAGAGGGCTAGGGTGAATAAGAAGTCGAGTGGGGTCATATTTCAGGGCCCAATGCATGGTAGTAGCTGTATCTTAAATCACACATACAGATCTCAGTGCTTAAGGTCGGCTTCAATGAAACAACCCACCATGTACTCCTACATGGCCTCTCATCGATACCTTTACCAAATCGTGTTCACCACACCACTCTCATTACCGACATAATCATTTCACTCTAGCCCATCACCCAGATGAACCAGACCTGACACGACTCTAAGCATAGCAGGCATAGCAAGGTAGGAACAACACATACATATGGCTCAATCAACTCCTACACATGCTAGTGGGTTTCATCTAGTTACTGTGGCAATGACAGGTCATGCAGAGGAAATGGGTTCAACTACCGTAGCACACAGCAGTTTGAAACGCGTTGTCTTAATGCAGTAAAGGAGAGCAGGAGCGAGAGCATGGGATTGTATCGATATGATCAAATGGTTGGTTGCTTGCCTGATGGTTCGATGCACTGATACGGTTCTTCGTTAGGGTAATCACGGTACTCCTCGGAGGCAGAACCTGTCGCAAAGGACATCGATACGCAAACATCACCAAACAATGTGCAACAATATGATGCATGCATGAGACATGGCAAGATGAGTGTGTTGGGCTAATGCAACTAAAACCAGAAGGGTTTGAACAAATTTGAATCAAAGATTCAAATTTCAAACTCAAACATGGCCTCTTTAAGTGCCTTTTCTTGTTCTGCTTAAAACATCAATTTAACTTGTTTGATCATGCATGAAAATAGTACAGATGGATAGATTGGATTTTTCTGATCATTTTTCATATATAATTTGTCCAATTTGGAGTTACAGAATAAAAGTTATGAATTTTTGAAGTTTAAATAATATTCTGGAATTTCCTGATTTAAATTAAATCCAGAAATTCAATTACTGCGTCAGCCTGACGTCAGTGTGACGTCAGCAGGTCAACGGAACAGGTCTGGGTCAAACCTGACAGTGGGTCCCGCATGTCAGGGTGATTATTTTAATTAAAATTTGATTAAAACTAATCCTGTTTAATTAACAGGGCTGGGCCCCACCTGTCATTGACTCAGAGGAGTCAACCAGGGCCCACCCGTGGTCAAAGTCAAAGTCGGCTGCCGGCGTTTAGCCGCCGGCGAGCCCGACGCGGCGGCGGAAGTGGTTTTGGCCATTTCGGCCACCAAATGGACCGCGGAGACCACCGGAGTGGAGCTGAGGACAACCCGCAGCTCTTGGCGGAGCCTGTTGGGGTCGGGGTGGCCGGAGTTGGCGCCGGCGACGACTTTGGCGGCCACCGGGGTTCGGTCGAGGATGAACTTGGCACTAGAGGGGTCGGTGAGGCTCGTGGAGTGGCTGGTTAGGTGCTGTGGGACTCGGTGAGCAAGATGGACACCATCTTGTGGCCGGAGTGTGGCCGGAAGTACGTCGGCGACGAGGTCTGCGACGGCGCGTGCGGGTGAGCTTGGTGCGCTCGCTGTGGTGCTCGAGAGAGAGAAAGAGAGGAAGGGGAAGTTAGCCCAGCTCACTGTGGTCTTGATGGAGAGGACGGCGTGGTCGGGGACGAGCTGCTGCGGCGGCGACGGCGAAGGGGATCTCCGGCGATGGCGGTTCGGGCGAGGTTGGTGCAGCGGCTTCGAGGCACGCGAGCGCTCGGGGCTCGGCTAGCTCGAAGGAGTAGAGGACGGGGGAGCTTCTGGACAGGGTGGCGCGGCGTGGAGACGACGGGGAGCACGGCTACGACGGTGGTGCGGCGACGGTGGCGTCGGCCATGGCGTGGGAGCGCGAGGGAGAGGAGCTGGGGGCGAATGGAGGTGTCCAGGAGGGTCGGGGCGCGACGTGGAGCTCGTCCAGGCCATCAGGGCGGCGAGAGGGGGAGGCCGGGCGGCGTGCAGCTGCGTGGCGAGCTGCGGTGCCGCCGCCGAGCACCTTGGCTGCCTGCCTGGCAAGCCAAGCAGCTCGCTGGAGCGGTGGCCGGGCTGGGCCGGCCAGGTGGGCTGGCTGGTGGGCCTGTGGTGGCGCCAGGTAAGTTTTCCCCTTTTTTTCTATTTCTGTTTTTATTTAATATATCTGCAACTTTGTTGAATTAAATAAAATACCTAGGCAACTTCAAAAATCACCAAACTATTCCTGGCCCATAGTTGGATTATTTCCAACATGAAACATTTTAGTTTGGAGATATTTGAGCATTTAAATATTTTATATTATTTTAAATGCCCAAATTCAAATATTTATGATTTAATTCAAAAACCCTAGGATGGCCTAGGAAAATGTGCACCACTTTTGGCAGAGGTTCTGAACCAAGACAAAAATGATGGGCATTTTAGAAGGGCATTTCAGGTTCATTGAAAAATTATTTTAGTAACCCTAGTTGGTTTCAGAGGGGACTGGGGGTTCTGTCATCCCCATTTCAAGTTTCTGATGAAAGAGTAAACATGATGCAACACTCTAATCTCAGGCAGAGACGTTGGGTTGAATTGATCACAGACTTCGACTTAGGAATAACCTATACCCCAGGGAAAGCCAACGTCATGGCTGATGCGCTAAGTCGTAAATCTTATTGTAACAACCTGATGTTACAACAAAGTCAACCGCTCCTCCATGAGGAATTTCGGAAGCTTAACCTTCACATTGTACCTCAAGGTTTTCTTTCCACCTTGGTGGCAAAACCTACCCTTACGGATCAAATTATCAAAGCACAGAAGGTAGATCCAGGAATCTCCCGCATCAAGAGAAACATTCAGAAAGGAATTGCGAATTGCTTCTCCATTAATGATCAAGGGGTCGTATACTTCGGGGATCGACTAGTGGTTCCCAAAGTGCGCAACCTGAGGCGATTGATCCTTAAGGAAGCTCATGAATCTCCTCTCACCATTCATCCCGGTAGTACTAAGATGTATCAGGACCTACGCCAGAGGTTCTGGTGGACTAGGATGAAGAGAGAAATTGCTCAGTATATTGCAAATTGCGACGTCTGTCGTCGTGTAAAAGCAGAGCATCAACGGCCTGCTGGCACCCTTCAACCCTTAGCTATTCCTGAATGGAAATGGGATAAAATTGGTATGGATTTCATTACCGGTTTTCCCAGGACCAAGAGAGGGAATAATGCTATTTTCGTCGTTGTCGATCGTCTTTCCAAGGTAGCTCATTTCTTACCCGTTCGTGAGAGTATAACCGCTAGTCAGCTGGCAGATCTGTACATCTCCCGAATAGTGTCTCTCCATGGTGTTCCTTTGGAAATTAACTCGGATCGAGGAAGTCTTTTCACCTCTCGATTTTGGGAAAGTTTCCAAAATGCTATGGGAACTCGTCTCTCTTTTAGCACCGCTTTCCACCCTCAGTCAAGTGGTCAAGTGGAACGCGTCAATCAGATTCTAGAAGACATGCTTCGAGCCTCTGTTATCTCATTCGGAATGGACTGGGAGAAGTGCCTTCCATTTGCCGAATTCGCTTACAACAACAGCTATCAATCTAGCTTGGGTAAAGCCCCTTTTGAAGTTCTCTATGGACGACGGTGTCGAACACCCCTTAACTGGTCAGAGACCGGGGAAAGACAATTCTTTGGCCCGGATATGATTCAGGAAGCAGAAGAACAAGTTCGTATCGTTCGTGAAAAGTTGAAAACAGCCCAATCTCGTCAAAAGAGTCAATATGACTGAAAACATAAGGCTATGACTTTCGAGGTTGACGAGAAGGCTTATCTTCGGGTCACCCCTCTGAAGGGAACCCATCGTTTCGGTATCAAAGGCAAATTGGCTCCTCGTTACATTGGACCTTTTCGCATTCTCGCCAAACGAGGAGAAGTTGCCTACCAGTTGGAACTACCTCCGCATCTCTCCAGAGTCCACGATGTCTTCCACGTTTCTCAACTCAGGCGTTGCTTCTCGGATCCTATCCGTGAAGTGGACCACGAAACGCTTGATCTCCAAGATAATCTTACATATCGAGAGTACCCCATTCGTATCCTCGATCAGGCCGAACGTACCACCCGACGTCATAATATCAAGTTTCTCAAAGTTCAATGGTCGCACCATTCTGAGGATGAAGCAACCTGGGAAAGGGAGGATCGTCTTCGACTCGAGTATCCCGCCTTCTTCCCGGAGGAACCCAAATCTCGGGACGAGATTCTTTTGAGTGGGGGTGAGTTGTCACATCCTAGTTAGCCATGCATTAGAGTGTTGCATCATGTCTACTTTTTCATCAGAAACTTGAAATGGGGATGACAGAACCCCCAGTCCCCTCTGAAACCAACTAGGGTTTACTAAAAAACTTTTCAATGAACCTGAAATGCCCTTCTAAAATGCCCATCATTTTTGTCTTGGTTCAGAACCTCTGCCAAAAGTGGTGCACATTTTCCTAGGCCATCTTATGAATTTTTGAAGTTTAAATAATATTCTGGAATTTCCTATGTAAAAATATAATTCCAGTAATTAAATTACTGCGTCAGCACTACGTCATGATGACGTCAGTGGTCAACGGGCTGGTCCAGGTCAAACTGACCAGTGGGTCCCGCATGTCAGTATTCAATTAGTTTAATTAAATTAGATTTAAACTAACTGGATTAATTAGCAGAGGGGGCCCCACATGTCATAGACCCAGGGGGTCAACCGGGGCCCACCCGTGGTCAAAGTCAGAGTCAAACACGCCGGCGTCTAGCCGCCGGCGAGCCCGACGCGGCGGCGAAAGTGCTTTTTGCCATTCCGGCAACCAAATGGACGGCGGAAGGCATCTACGTGTTGCTGAGGTTGAGCCGCGACTATTGGTGGTGGTGGTTGGGCTCGGGGTGGCCGGAGTTGGCACCGGCGGCGACTTTGGCGGCCGCCGGAGTTCGGTTGAAGACGAACTCGTGGCTAGAGTGTGCGGTGAGGTGCGGGGAGTGCATGGTTAGCCCCAACGCGGCGTGGTGAGTGCGATGGACAAGGCGAGGTGGCCGGAGGATGGCCGGGAGCACGTCGGCGAAGAGGTCCGCGACGGCGCGTGCGGGTGAGCTTAGTGTGCTCGCTGTGGTGCACGAGAGAGAGAAAGAGAGGAAGGGGAAGTTAGCCCAGCTCACTGCGGTCTTGATGGAAAGGACGGCGTGGTCGGGGACGAGCTGCTGCGGCGGCGACGGCGAAGGGGATCTCCGGCGATGGCGGTTCGGGCGAGGTTGGTGCGGCGGCTTCGAGGCACGCGAGCGCTCGGGGCTCGGCTAGCTCGAAGAAGTAGAGGACGGCGGAGCTTCTGGACACGGTGGCGCGGCGTGGAGACGACGGGGAGCACAGCTACGGCGGCGGTGCGGCGACGGTGGCGTCGGCCATGGCGTGGGAGCGCGAGGGAGAGGAACTGGGGGCAAATGGAGGTGTCCAGGGGGGTCGGGGCGCGACGTGGAGCTCGTCCAGGCCATCAGGGCGGCGAGAGGGGGAAGCAGGGCGGCGTGCAGCTGCGTGGCGAGCTGCGGTGCCGCCGCCGAGCACCTTGGCTGCCTGCCTGGCAAGCCAAGCAGCTCGCTGGAGCGGTGGCCGGGCTGGGCCGACCAGGTGGGCTGGCTGGTGGGCCTGTGGTGGCGCCAGGTAAGATTTCCCTTTTCCTTTCTGTTTCTGTTTTTTATTTATTTCTGCAACTTTTTTGAATTAAATAAAATACTTAGTCAACTCCTAAAATCACCAAATTACTCCTGGTCCATAGTTGGATTATTTCCAACATGGAACATTTTAGTTTGGAGATATTTGAACATTTAAATATTTTATATAATTTTAAATGCCCAAATTCAAATATTTATGATTTAATTCAAAAACCCTAAGATGGCCTAGGAAAATGTGCACCACTTTTGGCAGAGGTTCTGAACCAAGACAAAAATGATGGGCATTTTAGAAGGGCATTTCAGGTTCATTGAAAAGTTTTTTTTTAGTAACCCTAGTTGGTTTCAGAGGGGACTGGGGGTTCTGTCATCCCCATTTCAAGTTTCTGATGAAAAAGTAGGCATGATGCAACACTCTAATGCATGGCTAACTAGGATGTGACAGTTTCACATTGGTTTATACTAACTTGTCTCACGAGTTCTTGTTGAGTTTTGTGTGGATGAAGTTTTTGAGATTTAGGGAAACCGTGATATGAGAGGAATGAAGAAGACACAAGAGCTCAATCTTGGGGATTCCCAAGGCATCCCAAGTTAATATTCCAAGAAGTCTCAAGCATCTAAGCTTGGGGATGCCCCGGTAGGCATCCCACCTTTCTTCTAGAACAATTATCGGTTAATATTGGTTGACCCTAAGTTTTTGCTTCTTCCATGAGTTGTGCTATTCTTGGAATGCCATTTTATTTTGTTTTGCTTGCTGTTTCAATAAAATACTTAGATCTGATTTTTTTAAATAAGAGAGTCCTCAAATAGATACCTATCTACTGAACTATTCATTTGATCTTCACTTATATCTTTTTGGAGTAGTTTGTCGAACACTCTCATGCTTCACTTATATTATTTCGAGAGTTGATAATAGTGATGACAATTAGCACAAGCTTTGAAATTGGTCCTAATATAATGAATATCCAAGAAGGATATAATAAAAAGTTTCATGTAGATCATTGGATATGATAAGTTTGATTCCTTGCAATAGTTTTGTGACATGGAGATAATAATATGTGAGTCATCTTGGCGAGTAATTATGCTTTAGTAAGAATATTGGTGTTAATGTTTATGATTCTCTATGCAAGCACAAAAGTCAATAGTTAGGCAATGAAATTACATCCTACTTGTGGTGCATTATTCGGTGTTAGTTATGCTCAATGCTCGTTTATGTGAATTTTTGTTTCTTGGTTGGTTGCTTCTCAATCTATTTGCTAGCCTCCATTTGTACTAAGTGGGAATACTATTTGTGCATCCAAAATCACTAAACCTAGTTTTGCCACATGAGTCTACCATACCTACCTATATGCGGTATTCCCGTGCCATTCTAACCAAATTTGTATGTAACATCTCTAATTTTCAAAATCAATTTCCTTTTTGTGTGCTCGTACCGCTCATGAAGCGACAAGGGGTGGCCAATATTCTCCATGCTAGATGTGTTATTCTCAAGATGAGTGTTTATTCACTTGTCAGTGCATGAGAGTACGGCAAAGGTATTAGGGATGCCCAGTCCTAAAATGAAAAAGAAATTTCCTTATGTTGTAAAATAATAAATTTCTTGGAAAGTGTTGGTATGGTGGGCACCCGTGGATACGGCTAGCCATGGATTGTGAAAGAATGGTGGAAAAGGGAATAAACTTTATTTTCTATTTGGGAACCGCCTATGATATATCTAGCATGGAAAGTGTTGGGAATTACTCGGTCATTTTCATTGACGGGAAAAGTATGCCTCCCAATGTCACATCCTAGTTAGCCATGCATTAGAGTGTTGCATCATGTTTACTCTTTCATCAGAAACCTGAAATGGGGACGACAGAACCCCTAGTCCCCTCTGAAACCAATTAGGGTTTACTAAAAACTTTTTCAATGAACCTGAAATGCCCTTCTAAAATGCCCATCATTTTTGTCTTGGTTCAGAACCTCTGCCAAAAGTGATGCACATTTTCCTAGGCCATCTTAGGGTTTTTGGAATTAAATCATAAATATTTGAATTTGGGCATTTAAAATTATATAAAATATTTAAATGCTCAAATATCTCCAAACTAAAATGTTTCATGTTGGAAATAATCCAACTATGGACCAGGAGTAGTTTGGTGATTTTAGGAGTTGCCTAAGTATTTTATTTAATTCAACAAAGTTGCAGAAGTATTAAAAAACAGAAAACAGAAAGAAAATGGAAAAACTTACCTGACGCCTGCTCTCGGCCCACCTGTCGGCCCAGCCCAGCGCCGCTCCAGCGAGCTGCTTGCCGGCCAGGCAGGCAGGCAGGTGCCCCACGGCGACCACAGCGCGCGCCACGCACCTGCTCGCCGCCTCGCCGCTCC
>NC_057813.1:321434705-321452951 GCF_018294505.1 Triticum aestivum | reverse complement strand
TGCTCCCCCGCCATGACTGACGCCACCACCGCCGTGCCTTCGTCGTAGCCGTGCTCCCCGCCACCCGTGCGTCCTCTCATCGTGTCCAGGAGCTCTGCCGCTGTCCACTCCATCGAGCAAGCCGAGCCCCGAGCGCTCGCAATGCCCGAGTCCACCGCAACGACTTCGCCCGAACCGCCATCGCCGGAGATCCCCTTCAACGCCGTCGTCGCTCTGGTCCATCTCCGGCCGCACCAAGGGCTTCGTCGCACTCACTGTGAGCTTAGCCATCTTTCCCCCCTCCTTCTCTTGCTCCCGAGTTGTGTAGCGACCTCCCGGAGCTCAACCGCACCCACCGCGGTGGAGCTCGTCGCCGACGTGCTCCTGGTCACCCTCCGACCACTCCATGGTGTCCATCATACTCACCGTGTCACGTAGCACCTAGCTAGCTACTCCCAGCGCCTCACTGACCCCTCTAGCGTCAAGTTCGTCTTCGGCCGAACCCCGGTGGCCGCCAAAGTCGTCGCCGGCGCCAACTCCGGCCACCCCGACCCCAACGGACTCCACCAAGAGCTGCGGCTCGTCCTCAGCTCCACTCCGGTGGTCTCCGCGACCCATTTGGTGGCCGAAACAGCCAAAACCACTTCCGCCGCCGCGTCGGGCTCGCCGGCGGCTAAACGCCGGTGCAGCCGACCCGGGTTTGACCACGGGTGGGCCCTGGTTGACTCCCCTGAGTCAATGACAGGTGGGGCCCAGTCCTGTTAATTAAACAGGTTTAGTTTTAATTAAAACTTTAATTAATCTAATCACACTGACACGCGGGACCCACTGTCAGGTTTGACCTGGACATGTTCTGTTGACCTGCTGACGTCACACTGACGTCAGGCTGACGCAATAATTGATTTTCTGGAATTAATCTAATATAGGAAATTCCAGAATATAGTTTAAACTTCAAAAATTCATAACTTTTATTCTGTAACTCCAAATCAGACAAATTATATATGAAAAATGATCAGAAAAATCCAATCTATCCATCTGTACTATTTTCATGCATGATTAAACAAGTTAACCTGATGTTTAATACAGAACAATAAAAAACACTTTAAAGGGCCATGTTTGAGTTTGAAATTTGAATCTTTGATTCAAATTGGTTCAAACCCTTCTGGTCTTAGTTGCATTAGCCCAACACACTCATATTGCTATGTTTCATGCATGCATCATATTGTTGCACATTGTTTGATGATGGTCGTGTATCGATGTTCTTTGTGGCAGGTTCTGCCTCTGAGGAGTACCGTGATTACCCTAACGAAGAACCGTATCAGTGCATCGAACCATCAGGCAAGCAACCAACCATTTGATCATATCGATACAATCCCATGTTCTCGCTCCTGCTCTCTTTTACTGCATTAAGACAACGCGTTTCAAACTGCTGTGTGCCATGGTAGTTGAACCCACTTCCTCTGCATGACCTGTCATTGCCACAGTAACTAGATGAAACCCACTAGAATGTGTAGGAGTTGATTGAGCCATATGTATGTGTTGTTCCTACCTTGCTATGCCTGCTATGCTTAGAGTCGTGTCAGGTCTGGTTCATCTGGGTGATGGGCTAGAGTGAAATGATTATGTCGGTAATGAGAGTGGTGTGGTGAACACGATTTGGTAAAGGTATCGATGAGAGGCCATGTAGGAGTACATGGTGGGTTGTTTCATTGAAGCAGACCTTAAGCACTGAGATCTGTATGTGTGATTTAAGAATCAGCTACTACCATGCATTGGGCCCGAAACCAATGGACCCTCTCGGCTTCTTATTCACCCTAGTTCTCCGTCCAGGAGTTGCAAGTAGTTTCTGGTGT
Source organism: Triticum aestivum (assembly GCF_018294505.1). Lineage (NCBI taxonomy): Eukaryota > Viridiplantae > Streptophyta > Magnoliopsida > Poales > Poaceae > Triticum > Triticum aestivum. The sequence goes on along the minus strand of NC_057813.1, from coordinate 321,451,119 downwards.
TTGTAGCCTACTGGAGGCCGTGGACAGCGCTGACCGTAGGGGTGGGCTGTGATGCGGTAGGTACGTGGCCGGGTGTACCGAATACCCGTTAGGTATCTCGGGAACCCTGTTCACATCGTTCGGGGCCGTATGGGAAACCTCGGCCGGACTCCCTACGGATGGAACCTGGATAGGCGATAAACCTGGACTGGAGGCTTAAGTGATTAGGTAGGTCGTGGCCGACACCCACGTTGGGCTTCCGCTTGAAGGTTGCCGAGTACATGTCGTGTAAACGACGGTAAGTGGTGAGAGCGTGTATGAAGAAGTACACCCCTGCAGGGTTATCATGATCTATTCGAATAGCCGCGTCCGCGGTAAAGGACTACTTGGTTGCCTATACAGTTCATAGACAAGTAAATGGAAACTACTAAAAGCCTCAAGATAAGTGTGAGTGGCGAGGAGGGCTCTTCCGCAGGAAGACGGAGGTGAATCCTCGGTAGTGTATTGAAGTGGTGAGTAGCGGACTCGTGTGCGCAAAACCATTTCAAGTTGGAGTCTCGTAGGTTAGCCTAGCCAAGAGTCAAAGCTGGCTTGCTGCAATAACTCCACCAACCCTTCTTGATAATATGCATGTATGTAGGATCTGATGTAAGTCTTGCTGAGTACCTTTGTACTCATGTTGCTATAATTTACATTTTTACAGAAGACGCTGCAACCCCTTCTGATGGGTTCTATGTAGACGTTGACATCAATGAGTAGGCTAAGGCCCAGGTGGTGATCCTGAGCTTGTGAAGGACCACGTAGTATAGCTAGGCTTTCCAAGCCTCTTTTATTTTTCTAGTTGTCTGTACTCAGACAAGTTACTTCCGCTGCTGGTTTGTATGACTGTATGACTTGAATGCTGGGTCGTGTGACCCGTACCTTTGTGTATGTTATGTATGGCTCTCTGAGCCTTAAATAAAGTACTTGTGTCATAGAGTCATGTTGTGATGCCTTATTGTATTTGCACATATCAAGCATACTGTGTGTATGATTGAAATGCTTGGTATGTGTGGGATCTGACTATCTAGTTGTTTATTCTTAGTAGCCTCTCTTACCGGGAAATGTCTCCTAGTGTTACCGCTGAGCCATGGTAGCTTGCTACTGCTCTGGAACACTTAGGCTGGCCGGCATGTGTCCTTCTTCGTTCCGGTGTCTGTCCCTTCGGGGAAATGTCACGCATTGAGTACCGGAGTCCTGTTAGCCCGCTACAGCTCGGTTTACCGGAGTCCTGCTAGCCCAGTGCTACAGCCCGGACCCACTTGCTGATGACCGACACGTTCGTTGCTGGGTCATGGATGCCTGTCCCTGTAAGTCTGTGCCACTTTGGGTTTACAACTAGTCATGTCAGCCCGGGCTCCTTAACATATGGATGCTAGCGACACTATCATATACGTGAGCCAAAAGGCGCAAACGGTCCCGGGCAAAGGTAAGGCGACACCCGTGGGGATACCGTGCGTGAGGCCGCAAAGTGATATGAGGTGTTACAGGCTAGATCGATGTGTCATCGAGTCGGGGTCCTGACAGTGTTGGCATCAGAGCTGGACTGCCTGTAGGTTCTCCAAGCCAAACTGGTCGATGTTGAGTCTAGAAATTCTTTAGTTATATGTAGGGGAATTGTTTGTGGGTTGGAACGTAAGGCTCTTTTTACTCCTTTATCTTATGACATTCTGATCTGAGTCAGTCTATTCTTCCACCGGGGGTTAAGGAATTAGGATCTACTCTCTCTATCAGGATCACGTGTTACTAATCAGTAGTACCTTATAGGGTTGATGGATACAAGCCTAGTTCAGTTCTACTACCACGTTATGTTGTTAGGATGGACTCAGAACTTTGATATGATGATGTCGAGTGTGTATGAAATCCTTTGTCAAATGTCTCAAAATCCTTCTTGAGCATTTACAGCTGTTATGCTGCCGAAATTTTACTAGAAATTCTAATGCCTTTGCATTATGATTGTGTTTTCAGATGGCCACTCGAGACCTCAATCAAGTGGTTCGCCTGACTCGATGCCTAGATGTACCCGGCCATACTGCCATGTTGGTCAGGGTAATGACTGAAGCTGGATACCGTTGGTATCCTGAGTACACGGTCGAAGAGCAATTCCGAGACTTTAATCAAAGCCAGTATCTCTGCACTGTCAGGATATTTCCATCTTATCCTGGGTCCACCGAGCCCCTTCACTGCTCCTATGGACTCGGGGTTACTATTGAGATGGCTGTGCAGGACGCCGCCTACTCTATGATGACCATCATGCGAGTCAGGTCTGGCCTATTTCGGGACTCTGATTTCCGGTATATGCCAGGATCACTTCCGGGAGCACAAGGGTATCTCCAGGCTATCTATGCTGACCCCACCCAGGAGGATTCACGGACTCGCACCACTGCTGAGATGCTCGAGGATAAGGACCGTGAAAATCGGGCCTTGAGGTTAGAGCTCTTCAATACCCGTGCTGACCACTGGGCCACATTGACTCGGTTTGCACCGGCGGTGCAAGCTGGATATTCGGATATGCGCGATCTCTATCCTGTGAGATCTGCTCTGCCAGACGTGATGGGTTGGCATGATGTAGGAGGCATCACCCCACCTCGCGGTCCCCGCAGGCCACCGTTTGTTGGTCCAAGACCTCATCCTAGCCCCTATGGTCCACAAGCTCCGCGAGATCGTCTGTTTCCGGATGATCATGTTGAGCTTCCAGGCTATGGAGGTGACTTCTAGGAGGACTACTACGGATCGGTCTGAGTTAGTGGTAGTATCACTAGTTCGTGTTAGCTGTGTCGTCTATCGTCCTGCGTGACTCGTGGGATATGACCTAGCTGTATCGCCTTCCGGAGGTGTAGAAAAATAATGTATAGGAGCTGGGAATGCCTCCGATGAGATGTAATCCTCTTTTCACCGTAATAGTACCTTGTTTGGTCTTGTACTAAACCCTGTATGGTGTGTGTGACGATGGAATAAAGAAGCAGTTTCTGTATCTACCATGTCATACGGATGATCATCTTGCATTCCGAGTTATTCCTTACATTCTGTATCCTATGTCAGAATTTTATCATTCTGACTGAATCATTGTCTTGTTTACCTAGGATGGTCAACACGCGCACTAACCCTGCTCCTCAAGAGCAGGCCGAAGGCAGTGAAGTCAGGAATGCAAATCTGCCTCATCCTCCTTCCCTAGCCGAGGTTATGATGGAAGCCGAAAGAAACAAGCGGGAGACCAACCGTTTGTTGGAGCGTATTGAACAGAACACAGCACACCATCAGAGGACTAATGTGGTGTCACTCAGTGATTTTATCAAGTTACATCCACCCACGTTCCACCACTCCGTCGAGCCTCTCGACGCTGATGACTGGCTTCGCAGTATCTCTCACAAGCTGCGTTCCGCCCTAGTAGCTGAGGCTGACAAGGTCACCTTTGCTGCATATCATCTTGAAGGCCCCGCCAGTCTATGGTGGGAGAATTATGGAGCTATGCGCCCAGCGGGCCATGTCACTACTTGGGCTGAATTCAGCGAGGCTTTCCGTGAACATCACATTCCGGAGGGTCTCATGGACCGTAAACGTGAGGAATTTTGCAGTTTCACTCAGGGCCGACTCTCTGTGGATGCTTACAGCAGGGAGTTCGGTAACCTCGCAAGATATGCAACTGAGGAAGTTTCTACTGATGCCAAGAAGCAAGCAAGGTTCCGTAAGGGACTTAGTCCTGAGCTTCGCCGCGACCTCCGTCTGCATGAGTGCACATCTTTTCAGAAACTTGTTAACAAGGCCATCAGTGCTGAGACTGGTCAGACTGATTATGACGCAACACGCAAGCATGGCCGTGACATGGGTTCCTCATCCGGTGCGGGTCCTCAGAAGCGCCGCGTGTGGGTGCCCAACACTGCCCTGCCACCTAGGTTCACACAGAGGCCATCCTTCCAGGCGCCTCGCCCCGTTCAACAGTCTGCACCAGCCAAGCCCTATGGGGGTCCAACCAACAATGCTCCTCCACGCACCAGTTCCATGACTTGTTTCAAGTGTGGGGAATCTGGCCACTATATGCGTGAGTGTCCCCAGACCAACCCCAACCAATCTGCTAAAGCTGTTGGCCGTGGCAAGCCGACAGGGAAAGTGTTCCACGCCAAGCCGGCCACCGCTACACGTGGCCATGTCAACTGTATCTCTGTCGAAGAAGCTCAAGAGGATCCCAACGTCGTTCTCGGTACGCTCCTTGTTAATTGCCACCCGGCATCTGTTCTTTTCGATACAGGAGCCTCTCATTCATTTATATCCGAGAACTATGCTCGTTTGCATAACACCGCATTCTGTGACATGCCATCCACTATGGAAATTTCTACTCCCGGTTCTAGATGGCAGACCTCCAGGGTAAGTTATGGAAATGAAATCCAAGTCGACAGACTTGTTTTCCTTGCATCTTTGATAGCTCTCAAATTTTTAGATATTAATATCATTTTGGGTATGGACTGGATGTCGGCTCATCATGCCAAAATTGATTGCTTCTCTAGGACTGTCCAACTCACTCATCCTTCGGGCAAGATAGTCAATGTCTTGACCCGGTTAGCCGAGCGACAATTATATTCTCTTAACGCCAGCCCTTTGCCAGACCTTGAGGACGTTCCGGTAGTCCGTGACTTCCCGGATGTCTTCCCAGAGGAATTGCCAGGTGTTCCACTTGACAGGGATGTTGAGTTCGTAATAGACCTCATCCCAGGAACCGTTCCGATTGCTAGAAGACCTTATAAGATGGCACCCCTAGAACTAGCCGAGCTTAAGAAACAACTCGATGAGTCCTTGAAAAAGGGTTTCATCCGACCTAGTTCATCTCCGTGGGCTTGCCCCGTCCTATTCGTCAAGAAGAAGGATGGTACGGACCGGATGGTTGTAGATTATCGACCTGTCAATTTGGTCACAATCAAGAACAAATATCCGCTCCCCAGGATCAACGACCTGTATGATCAGCTCGCTGGATCCTCAGTCTTCTCCAAGATGGATTTGAGGTTGGGCTACCATCAAATCAAAATCAGAAACGGGGACATTCCTAAAACGGCCTTTGTTACTCGTTATGGCCAATACGAGTACACCCTCATGTCCTTCGGTTTAACCAACGCTCCAGCCACCTTTTCTCGGTTAATGAACTCAATCTTCATGGAGTATTTGGATAAATTCGTCATAGTTTATCTCGATGATATACACATCTACTCCAAGAACGAGGAAGAACATGCCGAACATCTAAGGCTAGTGTTGAAGAAACTTCGAGAGCATCGCCGTTATGCCAAATTTTCTAAATGTGAATTCTGGTTATCGGAAGTGACCTATCTGGGTCATGTAATATCTGGTAAAGGTATTGCTGTTAACCCTGAGCGAGTTCAAGCCGTCCTTAATTGGACTCCACCTGAATCGGTCAAGCAAGTTCGGAGTTTTCTAGGCTTAGCGAGCTATTGCCGTCGCTTTGTCGAAAACTTATCCAAAGTTGCTAAACCTCTAACCGAACTCCTCAAGAAAGATAAAAAATTCGAATGGACTCCACAATGTGAGCACAACTTTCAGGAACTGAAAATACGCCTGACTTCTGCTCCCGTACTGGTACCGCCAGACTTCTCTAAGGACTTTGTTATGTACTGCGACGCCTCGCGACAAGGATTAGGTTGCATTCTCATGAAAGATCGACATGTAATTGCTTACGCTTCACGGCAATTGCACCCACATGAGGAGAATTATCCTACTCATGATCTAGAGCTTGCAGCCGTAGTCTATGCACTTAAGACCTGGCGACATTACCTCCTCGGTAACCATTGCGAAATATTCACTGATCACCAAAGTCTGAAGTACATTTTCACCCAACCGGATTTGAATCTTAGGCAAAGTCGTTGGGTTGAGTTGATCACAGATTTCGACTTAGGAATAACTTACACCCCAGGGAAAGCCAACGTCATGGCTGATGCGCTAATCGTAAATCTTATTGTAACAACCTAATGCTACAACAAAGTCAACCGCTTCTCCATGAGGAATTTCGGAAGCTTAACCTTCACATTGTTCCTCAAGGTTTTCTCTCCACCTTGGTGGCGAAACCTACCCTTACGGACCAGATCATCAAAGCACAGAAGGTAGATCCGGGAATTTCCCGCATCAAGAGAAACATCAAGAAAGGAGTTGCAAATTGTTTCTCCATTAATGATCAAGGGGTCGTATACTTTGGGAATCGACTAGTGGTTCCCAAAGTGCGAAACCTGAGGCGATTGATCCTTAAGGAGGCTCATGAATCTCCTCTCACCATTCATCCCGGTAGTACTAAGATGTATCAGGACCTACGCCAGAGGTTCTGGTGGACTAGGATGAAGAGAGAAATTGCTCAGTATATTGCTAGCTGCGACGTCTGCCATCATGTAAAAGTAGAGCATCAACGGCCTGCTGGCACCCTTCAACCCTTAGCTATTCCTGAATGGAAATGGGATAAAATTGGTATGGACTTCATTACCGGTTTTCCCAAGACCAAAAGAGGGAATAATGCTATCTTCGTCGTTGTTGATCGTCTTTCCAAAGTGGCCCACTTCTTACCTGTTCGCGAGAGTATAACCGCTAGTCAGCTGGCAGACTTATACATCTCCCAAATAGTGTCTCTCCATGGTGTTCCCTTGGAAATTAACTCGGATAGAGGAAGTCTTTTCACCTCTCGATTTTGGGAAAGTTTCCAAAACGCCATGGGAACCCGCCTTTCCTTTAGCACCGCTTTTCACCCTCAATCGAGTGGTCAAGTGGAACGTGTCAACCAGATCCTAGAAGACATGCTTTGAGCCTCTGTTATCTCATTCGGAATGGATTGGGAGAAGTGCCTTCCATTTGCCGAATTCGCTTACAACAACAGCTATCAATCTAGCTTGGGTAAAGCCCCTTTTGAAGTTCTCTATGGACAACGGTGTCGAGCACCCCTTAACTGGTCAGAGACCGGGGAAAGACAATTCTTTGGCCCGGATATGATTCAGGAAGCAGAAGAGCAAGTTCGCATCGTTCGTGAAAAGTTGAAAATAGCCCAATCTCGTCAAAAGAGTCAATATGACCGAAAACATAAGGCTATGACTTTCGAGGTTGACGAGAAGGCTTACCTTCGGGTTACCCCTCTGAAGGGAACCCATCATTTCGGCATCAAAGGCAAATTGGCTCCTCGTTACATTGGACCTTTTCGCATTCTCGCTAAACGAGGAGAAGTTGCCTACCAGTTGGAACTACCTCCGCACCTCTCCAGAGTCCACGATGTCTTCCACATTTCTCAACTCAGGCGTTGCTTCTCGGATCCTATCCGTGGAGTGGACTACGAAACGCTTGATCTCCAAGATAATCTTACATATCGAGAGTACCCCATTCGTATCCTCGATCAGGCCGAGCGTACCACTCGACGTCATAATATCAAGTTTCTCAAAGTACAATGGTCGCACCATTCTGAGGATGAAGCAACTTGGGAAAGGAGGATCGTCTTCGACTTGAGTATCCCGCCTTCTTTCCGGAGGAACCCAAATCTCGGGACGAGATTCTTTTGAGTGGGGGTGAGTTGTCACATCCTAGTTAGCCATGCATTAGAGTGGTGCATCATGTTTACTCTTTCATCAGAAACCTGAAATGGGGATGACAGAACCCCCAGTCCCCTCTGAAACCAATTAGGGTTTACTAAAAACTTTTTCAATGAACCTGAAATGCCCTTCTAAAATGCCCATCATTTTTGTCTTGGTTCAGAACCTCTGCCAAAAGTGATGCACATTTTCCTAGGCCATCTTAGGGTTTTTGGAATTAAATCATAAATATTTGAATTTGGGCATTTAAAATTATATAAAATATTTAAATGCTCAAATATCTCCAAACTAAAATGTTTCATGTTGGAAATAATCCAACTATGGACCAGGAGTAGTTTGGTGATTTTAGGAGTTGCCTAAGTATTTTATTTAATTCAACAAAGTTGCAGAAGTATTAAAAAAACAGAAAACAGAAAGAAAATGGAAAAACTTACCTGACGCCTGCTCCCGGCCCACCCGCCGGCCCAGCCCAGCGCCGCTTCAGCGAGCTGCTTGCCGGCCAGGCAGGCAGGCAGGTGCCCGACGGCGACCACAGCGCGCGCCACGCACCTGCTCGGCGCCTCGCCGCTCCCCGCGCCCGGTGACGTCGTGGATCAGCCTCCCTCGCTCCCCCGAACCCCCCAGACACCCCCTCTCCTCTCCAGCTCCTCCCCCTCGTGCTCCCCCGCCATGACCGACGCCACCACCGCCGTGCCTTCGTCGTAGCCGTGCTCCCCGCCACCCGTGCGTCCTCTCATTGTGTCCAGGAGCTCCGCCGCTGTCCACTCCATCGAGCAAGCCGAGCCCCGAGCGCTCGCAACGCCCGAGTCCACCGCAACGACCTCGCCCGAACCGCCGTCGCCGGAGATCCCCTTCAACACCGTCGTCGCTCCGGTCCATCTCCGGCCGCACCAAGGGCTTCGTCGCACTCACTGTGAGCTTAGCCATCTTTCCCCCCCTCCTTCTCTTGCTCCCGAGCTGTGTAGCGACCTCCCGGAGCTCAACCGCACCCACCGCCGTGGAGCTCGTCGCCGACGTGCTCCCGGTCACCCTCCGACCACTCCACGGTGTCCATCATACTCACCGTGTCACGTAGCACCTAGCTAGCTACTCCCCCCGCCTCACTGACCCCTCTAGCGTCAAGTTCGTCTTCGGACGAACCCCGGTGGCCGCCAAAGTCGTCGCCGGCGCCAACTCTGGCCACCCCGACCCCAACGGACTCCACCAAGAGCCGCGGCTCGTCCTCAGCTCCACTCCGGTGGTCTCCGCGACCCATTTGGTGGCCGAAACAGCCAAAACCACTTCCGCCGCCGCGTCGGACTCGCCGGCGGCTAAACGCCGGTGCAGCCGACCCGGGTTTGACCACGAGTGGGCCCTGGTTGACTCCCCTGAGTCAATGACAGGTGGGGCCCAGCCCTGTTAATTAAACAGGTTTAGTTTTAATTAAAACTTTAATTAATCTAATCACACTGACACGCGGGACCCACTGTCAGGTTTGACCTGGACATGTTCCGTTGACCTGCTGACGTCACACTGACGTCAGGCTGACGCAATAATTGATTTTCTGGAATTAATCTAATATAGGAAATTCTAGAATATAGTTTAAACTTCAAAAATTCATAACTTTTATTCTGTAACTCCAAATCAGACAAATTATATATGAAAAATGATCAGAAAAATCCAATCTATCCATCTGTACTATTTTCATGCATGATTAAACAAGTTAACCTGATGTTTAATACAGAACAATAAAAAACACTTTAAAGGGCCATGTTTGAGTTTGAAATTTGAATCTTTGATTCAAATTGGTTCAAACCCTTCTGGTCTTAGTTGCATTAGCCCAACACACTCATATTGCTATGTTTCATGCATGCATCATATTGTTGCACATTGTTTGATGATGGTCGTGTATCGATGTTCTTTGTGGCAGGTTCTGCCTCTGAGGAGTACCGTGATTACCCTAACGAAGAACCGTATCAGTGCATCGAACCATCAGGCAAGCAACCAACCATTTGATCATATCGATACAATCCCATGTTCTCGCTCCTGCTCTCTTTTACTGCATTAAGACAACGCGTTTCAAACTGCTGTGTGCCATGGTAGTTGAACCCACTTCCTCTGCATGACCTGTCATTGCCACAGTAACTAGATGAAACCCACTAGAATGTGTAGGAGTTGATTGAGCCATATGTATGTGTTGTTCCTACCTTGCTATGCCTGCTATGCTTAGAGTCGTGTCAGGTCTGGTTCATCTGGGTGATGGGCTAGAGTGAAATGATTATGTCGGTAATGAGAGTGGTGTGGTGAACACGATTTGGTAAAGGTATCGATGAGAGGCCATGTAGGAGTACATGGTGGGTTGTTTCATTGAAGCAGACCTTAAGCACTGAGATCTGTATGTGTGATTTAAGAATCAGCTACTACCATGCATTGGGCCCGAAACCAATGGACCCTCTCGGCTTCTTATTCACCCTAGTTCTCCGTCCAGGAGTTGCAAGTAGTTTCTGGTGTTTGTAGCCTACTGGAGGCCGTGGACAGCGCTGACCGTAGGGGTGGGCTGTGATGCGGTAGGTACGTGGCCGGGTGTACCGAATACCCGTTAGGTATCTCGGGAACCCTGTTCAGATCGTTCGAGGCCGTATGGGAAACCTCGGCCGGACTCCCTACGGATGGAACCTGGATAGGCGATAAACCTGGACTGGAGGCTTAAGTGATTAGGTAGGTCGTGGCCGACACCCACGTTGGGCTTCCGCTTGAAGGTTGCCGAGTACATGTCGTGTAAACGACGGTAAGTGGTGAGAGCGTGTATGAAGAAGTACACCCCTGCAGGGTTATCATGATCTATTCGAATAGCCGCGTCCGCGGTAAAGGACTACTTGGTTGCCTATACAGTTCATAGACAAGTAAATGGAAACTACTAAAAGCCTCAAGATAAGTGTGAGTGCCGAGGAGGGCTCTTCCGCAGGAAGACGGAGGTGAATCCTCGGTAGTGTATTGAAGTGGTGAGTAGCGGACTCGTGTGCGCAAAACCATTTCAAGTTGGAGTCTCGTAGGTTAGCCTAGCCAAGAGTCAAAGCTGGCTTGCTGCAATAACTCCACCAACCCTTCTTGATAATATGCATGTATGTAGGATCTGATGTAAGTCTTGCTGAGTACCTTTGTACTCATGTTGCTATAATTTACATTTTTATAGAAGACGCTGCAACCCCTTCTGATGGGTTCTACGTAGACGTTGACATCAATGAGTAGGCTAAGGCCCAGGTGGTGATCCTGAGCTTGTGAAGGACCACGTAGTATAGCTAGGCTTTCCAAGCCTCTTTTATTTTTCTAGTTGTCTGTACTCAGACAAGTTACTTCCGCTGCTGGTTTGTATGACTGTATGACTTGAATGCTGGGTCATGTGACCCATACCTTTGTGTATGTTATGTATGGCTCTCTGAGCCTTAAATAAAGTACTTGTGTCATAGAGTCATGTTGTGATGCCTTGTTGTATTTGCACATATCGAGCATACTGTGTGTATGATTGAAATGCTTGGTATGTGTGGGATCTGACTATCTAGTTGTTTATCCTTAGTAGCCTCTCTTACCGGGAAATGTCTCCTAGTGTTACCGCTGAGCCATGGTAGCTTGCTACTGCTCTAGAACACTTAGGCTGGCCGGCATGTGTCCTTCTTCGTTCCGGTGTCTGTCCCTTCGGGGAAATGTCACGCATTGAGTACCGGAGTCCTGTTAGCCCGCTACAGCCCGGTTTACCAGAGTCCTGCTAGCCCAGTGCTACAGCCCGGACCCACTTGCTGATGACCAACACGTTCGTTGCTGGGTCATGGATGCCTGTCCCTGTTAGTCTGTGCCACTTTTGGTTTACAACTAGTCATGTCAGCCCGGGCTCCTTAACATATGGATGCTAGCGACACTATCATATACGTGAGCCAAAAGGCGCAAACGGTCCCGGGCAAAGGTAAGGCGACACCCGTGGGGATACCGTGCGTGAGGCCGCAAAGTGATATGAGGTGTTACAGGCTAGATCGATGTGTCATCGAGTCGGGGTCCTGACACCCAAAATATTTTATCTCTCAATTTAAGCTTTGAGCGTTGGCACCTCTACAAATCCCTACTTCCCTCTGTGAAGGTCCTATCTATTTAGTTTATGCAAAAAAAAATTATTTGAGTCGCCATCTTCTCTTATAAAGCACCAACTAAGGGGCACTATGGTCGTACTTGAGCATTGGATGTAGCTAATATGCGAGTTTGTTTCATGAATGGATCAATGATTGAGCATGATGGGCTAGGGATAGCTTTCTTTAGTGTTGATATTTTGAAAGACATGGTTGCTTGTTGATATGCTTGAGTATTGACGTCCTCATGTCAAATTATAGACTATTGCTTTGAATTATTCAGGTCCAAATGTCCATGCTACAAAGAAAAGAGTATATGATAAATACGATAGGTAGCATTCCACATCAAAAATTCTATTTTCAATTGCTACTTTAACATGAGAAGTTTTATGAGAAAGACTTGCTATTATGATGCTAGGAAAAGTGATTGAAATTAACATTGATCAAACTTGTGCACTTTGCTAGCATTCACACTTCATAAATTATTTCTTTTATCATTTACCTACTTGAGGACGAGTAGGAATTAAGCTTGGGGATGTTTATACATCTCCAAGGTATCTATAATTTATGAAGTACTCATGCCATGTTTACAATAATATTATATGGTTTCGGTATGATTTGCACGGAACTAACGCCGTTTTCAGTAGAACTATGGTGGTGTTGTTTTTCTGCAGAAATGAAAGTTCTCCAAATGGGCTAAAACTTTTTGATGATTTTTTTGGAATGAAAGAGGCCCCCGAAGCTTCGTGGAAGGACCAAAAGGTGAAGGAGTAGGGCACAAGAGACCGGGGCGCACCTGAGGGGCCGGCCTGACCCCAGTGGATTGTGCTCACCTCAAGGCCCATCTTCGCGTGAAACCGACGCCAAAAATCCTATAAATAGATAAACCATCAGAAATAACCCTAGATCAGAAGTTCCGCCGCCACAAGCCTCTGTAGCCATGAAAAACCAATCCACACCCCATTCCGGCACTCCGCCAGAGGGGGAAATCATCACCGATGGCCATCTTCATCATCCTGGCGGCCACCATGATGAGGTGGGAGTAGTCCACCCTCGGGGCTGAGGGTTTGTACCAGTAGCTATGTGTTTAATCTCTCTCTCTCTATCTCTCTCTCTCTCTCTCTCTCTCTTGTGTTCTTGATGGAATGATCTTGATGTATCAGGGGCTTTGTTAATATAGTTGGATCATATGGTGTTTCTCCCTCTCTATCCTGTTGTGATGAGTTGAGTTTTTCCTTTGAGATTTCATTTTTATCGGATTGGATTACTTTTATGGATTTGAGAGCACTTGATATATGTCTTGCATATGAATACCCGTGGTGACAATGGGTTACAATTTTGATTCACATGATATGTATTTTGGCACTCAACTCGCGGATTCCCGAGGTGACATTGGGGTAATATATGCATAGAGGTTGATGCACGGTCTCATCTTTGTTTCTCTGGTAGAAATCTTGGGGCACTCTTTGAGGTTCTTTGTGTTGGATTGAGTATTATGAATCTGAATTTGTTTGATGCATATAATATAATAAACTCATGGATACTTGTGGTGACATTGGAGTATGTAGGTAACATTAGAGTTGGTTGATGCGTATCATATGGTGTTATTTTAGTATGAACTCTTGGATGGATCGAACGGAAAGAATAACTTTGTGTTATTTTAGTACGAACTCTTGAATAGATCGAACGGAAAGAATAACTTTGAGGTGGTTTTGTACCCTACAAACAATTTCTTCTTATGTTCTGCTAGATAAGAACTTTGGACTAATTATTCATCGCACATTGAGGGATGGTTATATGATCCAATTAGATTAGCATTGTTGAGAGATTGCACTAGCGAAAGTGCGGACCCTAGGTGATAGAGGAAAATGTGTCCTGATGTTTTGATGAGATGGTGGCTATCGTTTTCTTTGGGAGTCGACCTTGATGATCCAACTACGAATGTGCGAGACGTCGTGCCTTAGAAATCGCTAAACCAACTTCCGAGGGGTTATTGACCACGCAGGAGCATGATCAAACTGACCATGAGGGTCTGTTTCCTGCGAGCAAACGAAGAACAAGCAAGAAACTGAGAATGCAATCCGGATATTGCGAATATAAGAGGAAAGCTTTATTAATGAAGGTGGGGTTCTATGACGTCTTGGTCTGGTTGTTGAACACAAACGAACTACGCGAAGTTGCAGTTATGGTGAACTTTTAATCTAAACAAAACCCCAAAGTCTAAACGGTGCCCTAAGGGCTGTATATATGGAGGAAGAGGGGGGGGGGGATTTCGTGGCCCTTGGTGGAGGGGTCCGAAACCAACCCTATCTCTTGTTTCCCCACATATACGGACTCTAAAAATAGCCTATACTTATGTATTTAGAAATTACATGGGCCTGGCCCAATAAAAAGGTGACGCAACACTTAGAATAGCCTCTGGACGAAATTTATGAAGTGGCATCTTGTATATTTCGTCCAAGGCTACATGCACTCATTATGGTGGCTTCAAAGTCCCGAAATCATCACTTGTAACTCCGTTCTTGTTCCCCTTGCGCATGCCATCTGCTTGGTCTTGCTCCAATGTTCATCCTTCTCCAAGCTAGGCCCTTCATGTGTAAGCAAAACAAATGTATCCAATTTAGGTAACATCATATTCTCATGAACATTAGAATCATTACCAAGAAACGAAAATACCTGGTAATTTAATTGGCATGCGCGAGCTCGAGTAATTGGTTGTACCGACCAGACCTCAAACAGTCTGATCTCTGTGCATCAGTGTCATCCTTGGATCGGTAATGCTGACATGCACAGTACTCGAAGGATTTATAATGGAGTAGCAATCACACACTTATTACATCGAATGTCTCAAAAGAGAACTTATTACAATAAATATTACTTAAGGCCATCTAATAACGATAACATCAGAAGGCTTGGAAGATAAGCAAGTCCATCAACTCCAACGGCATCACTGAGTATAAGATCATGACCTAAAGCACCTTACACGTCGTCTGAAAAGTCTGCAACATGAACATTGCAGCCCGAAAACAGGCCAGCACATGGAATATGCAGGCAATGTAACACATAGAGAGTAATGAACAGAAAGATGCTATACTACATGCATTTATGGCTGGTGGAAAGCTCTATGGTTATAGTTTGCGTAAATCCAGTTTTTCCCTACTGCAATGGGATAAATTTTATTTAACTATCAGGGTGGTTGTTAAACATTGAGAAGGGTACTCCAACTCAATCCCAATTAAGCATCATCATTAAACCCAACAAAATTAAATTAAGTAACATGATGAGTTTCACATGATAATCCAAGTACTAGATACTCAAAACGTCCATAACCGGGGACACGGCTAACCATGATTAGCTTATACACTCTGCTGAGGTTTGCGCACTTTTCCCTGCAAGACTCGATCTCCTCCACTTGATTTCTCGCACTACATGATGTTTGAGAAACGGATGACCGAGACACAGTCTTTCAGAAGCATTAACTCTCTACTCCAGGTAGACAGTACCAACCTACATCCCCTATCTGCTAGTCTACCTCTTCAAGAGCTCACGCAACTTAATCAACTATGCTAGATCCCATAGTAGCTTGCGGCTGCACACGGAAGTTTCTAGCATGAATAATCTCATGATCCCTTTAAGCCTGGGTGGCGGTCCATAGGAGAACACACGGTACCCCGGGATTTCCAAAAAATACAAGCAACACTGGGTTGCCCAGGTGCCTCAATCCACCCAGATGTGAATTTAAGTTGCCACCTTAAATAAACCATTAATTAACAATCTCACAGCTGTCATGGATAAACTCACCCAATCCACGTCTACTAGCATAGCATGGCAATATAAGCAAACGTAGAAGTAACTCCCAAAGGTTTGATAATAAACAGGTAATAGGTTCTACCTCATCTACTTACCAGAACCCACATATTAATCAGATCCTAATCATGCAATTGTTTGAGGATTGATCTAATGCAATAAATTTGGGTAGTAAAGTGGTATGATCAAAGTGTTACTTGCCTTGCTGATGATCCGTGAAACCTAGAGATTCGAAGTAGCAAGCGGTGCACTCCGGATACTCTATCGCAAACGAAAAAGCATACAATTAGAACTCATCTAATACACAGGTAAAACTCAAATAAGAGATCTAACCAGAAAGTTCAACTTAAGAACTCCGGTTTGCAAAAAGAGACAAATCAAACGAAGCAACGAAAGTCAAACGGCGAAAGAAACAAGCTTCGTTTACTAATATGGACCTAAGTCAAATTTTACAGTAGCAAACACTTGTTTGAGTTGGTTAAACGGAAAGAGGGTTTTGAGACGAAACTCTAGGCGCTTGAATCGCCTGATTCCGATAAACGACCGAAAAGTTATACTAGAACGCAAATCGGATCAGAAATCGCGATAAAAAATAATCACGGAAAATCCAAGAAAAAGAAAAACCGACGATCAGGCTAACGAACGAACGTTCGCTATCTGCGGCTAAACGATGAAAATCGTTCGTTTAAACGAACGTATGGACGGACGTCCGCTAAATAGACTAAACAGAAGAAAAAAATAAAACCCATCTTAAAAAACTGGGTTCCTGAAAAAAACAGGCGGTTTTCTTCTAGAGAAAACCGCCGGCGACGGGAACTACCTCCAGCGAGGAGGGAGAGCGGCGGCGGCGTCCGGTGGTGTGCCGGCGAGGGTGGCGGCGTCGGGTGGCGACGTCGCGGCGGCGGCGGCGCGGATCGGCGGCGGCGTCGGCAGCAG